>NW_011494926.1:2033967-2055355 GCF_000754665.1 Bison bison bison | reverse complement strand
AGCTTAGTTTTCACATTGTCCCTAATGATGGCAGTATGACAAATATTTTCCTTTAGAGAGTTTAAAATATTTGATTGTTTAATCCAGATATGTCACCAAATATCCCTATTTCCCTTCAATAGTAAAAGAATCAGTCATGCCGTATAAAAATATTTTCTAAATTAGTACCAATTCTATCAAAGAGCAAAACAGTTTTAAAGACAATAATTTGGATTAGGTTCATTTATGAGTGCATTTTCTAGTGCAGCTCTAGGTTTCCAGAAAAAATTGAGAAGAGAGTACGAGGGTTCTTATATAGCCCATACATATGCAGTCTCTGATGTTGTTAACATCGTATGTTCGTTTGGTAAATTTGCCACAGTTAATGAACCAATATTAATTTGTGATTACTAACTAAAGTCCATAGTTAATTCAGATTTTCTTAGTTTTAAATGGACCTAACACCTATTTATATTCCAGGACCCTATCCAGGATAATGGATTACATTTACTTTCACGTGCCCTTAAGCTACCCTTGGCTGTGACAATTTGTCTGAGTTCCCTTGTTTTTCATGATCATCATGGTTTTGAGGAGTGCTGGTCAAAAATTTTGTAGAATGCTCCTCAATGAGAATTTTTTGGGTGTTTCTCTCATTATTAAACTGGTGAATGGGTTTTTGGGAGGAAAACTTAAGAGGTAATTACCATTTTCAGTACATCATAGCAAGGGTATGTAGTATCAATATAACTTATCAAATGTTAATATTCACTTTGATCACCAGGCTGAGATACCATTTGCCAAGTTTCTCCATAGTACGTTTACTCTTTCTTTCCCCTCATTTCCAAATAGAAATCTTTGAAAGGAAGCTACTTAATACAGTTCACTTTTAAGGAGTGAGGAGAGTACTTACATAATTTATTTGAATTTTTTCTGCAAGGGAGATCTGTCTCTTCTTGACTATTTATTTATTCAATAATTTATTTATAGCAGTATGAACTCATGGGATTTTTATTTCCTACACTGGGTTTTAGTCTAATACTAATTTATTTTATTGCTCAAATTCTTCCAGCTTTGGCCACTGGGGTCTCTTTTAGTGGATTCCTATGTCCCTTCACCACGTGCCCATCAATGTAGAGGCAGGTTTTGTTGCTATTTTAGAACTGCCTTTCTTCCTGTTACTATAAGGTAATCTGGGCTCATTTTGCTTCTTTTCTTCCACTAATCAATTATTTCTCCAAAGAACTCTTGTGCCTTTTCTTGAGAATGGTTAGAAATCAAGAATTGGAGACTGAGTGTGCTTATTGTTACTGAAGTGATATTGCTTCTAGGCCCTCTTAGCTAATGGAGGAAAAAAATTATATGAGTACATTAACATATATGCATAGGTATAGATATTGCCAAATATAACCATCTCTATGCATATTGAGTTAACATCAGTTTTTACTGTCACCAACTCTACTATATTTCGGCATCCTCTCCTTGCTTTATTGTAGATTCTTACCACAACACTAAGGAACCTGTTCACTACTATTCATTACACATTTACTTAATTGTTCAGGTCCAGTATGGATGTCTTAACAGTATCCAGTGAGAAACAACTTTATCAACTGGAATGCAGTGAAACTACCTTGTTTGTCTTTTCTCTAGAATTTCACTCATTTGCAAAGTTATTTAGATCACCTTTACCCACTTTCCCACCCAAATCACACTCAGTGATTTTCTTTTATGTATTTTGTATTAAAATTAGAGCCTCTTATCAAAATCTATGTTCCTTCCTAGTTTTTTTTTTCTAAATTATTAATGGTATTAGATTGTCTAATGTTTCCATTTATTGATTTGATTATATATTTCTTCTTTAGTCTTTTTATGTAAAGGATTATAATACCTGAAGTACCTAGAATGATCCTATTTGGCTGTAGTGTATAATCTTTTTTATACACTTGGATTCAATTAACTGATATTTAGTTGAATATTTTTGCGTCTTTAGAAATATTGTTCTGTAGTTTTCTTACAATGATCTTCTCTCTCTCTCTACATATATGTGTGTGTGTATATATATATACATATACATATACGTATACATATATTCCCCCATCAGGGAAACCCAATATATATGTGTTGTATTGGGCTTCCCTGGTGGCTCAGACAGTAAAAAAATCCACGTGCAATGCAGGAGATCTGGGTTCATATCCTAGGTTGGGAAGATCCCCAGGAGAATGGATTGGCAACTCACTCCAGTATTCTTGCCTGGGAAATCCCAAGGACAGAGGAGTGTGGCGGGCTACTGTCCATGGGGTCACAAAGAGTTGGACATAACTGAGTGACTAAGCATACATGCATGCTATTGTATCAGGGTAAAGACCTAAATTATATTTCCTCCCACTGAGCAACTCTCTTCTCTAAGGTCATTTTTAGCAGAAATATAAGAGAAATGACTTTTTCCCACTGCATAAACCCTATTGTTTTGGTTGAGTTTTTATCGTTATTATCAACAATCAACCCAGAAACCTCATTAGGATATGTGAGGAAATGTTAAGTTTGACTTTTTGACTTCTGCCTCAGTTCAGTTCAGTTGCTGTCATGTCTGACTCTTTGCGACCCTATGGACTGCAATACTCCAGGCTTCCCTGTCCATCACCAACTCCCAGAGCTTGCTCAAACCATGTCCGTTGAGTCAGTGATGCCATCTTTTTCATCAAAGAAGCATCACCTTCTTATGTGACATCTAGCTGTTTTATTACTATTATTGATATTATCATATTATAAGAAATTAATGCCTTGTATGAAATGTTTTGCAAAACATGAGGAAAGGTAAATTTGATTTATGTATATATCTTTCAACTTGTCTGTCTCATAGGACTTACAAGTACTCATATTTTATGAACCAGTGATACATTTTTGAATACATAGTTGCAGAGGAGATGATCTCTCTACCAAAAATATCATTTATCACTGTACTATACATATTTTATCCTTGAGAATAACATGCTCTTTAGTGACATTTTGATATTTCATTTTCTTAAATTAAGTTTCTACCTATGTGTGTAATATTCAATTTTAGAGGTCACAGCTTGTTTTAATATTGAGTGGAGCACATCAGCAAATAATAAACATTAAAAGTGTGCTAATGTTTTAAACTGAGCAGCTTTCTTCTAGAAAATGCACTTGATTTTTGCTTCTGGCACTGAAATGAAGAGAAAGTTCAACCAGCAATCCCCATTTTTTCTTGTCAACAACAGTAAAAAGTTTTCTAGAGAATTTCATTGGTATAATATCTTGAACTATAGACTACTTCTCTGATCTTTTTTCACATAGCAACTTTAATTTTGCTTTTAGGGAGAACCAAACGATTTTTCTGTTTTAAACAATTGTTTACAAAGACACTGATGTCTCTTTTTACTATTCCTAGTTTTCAAAGTGTGTTTGAAACTACTGTTTGTCAATGAGTGATTCTTTTAATCTGATGTCTATTCTTGTCTGCATAATTAACAAGACACCTTTTTCATACTCTAATCTGGTCTTTTCTAACAGTTCTCTAAGTTGATTTCTTTTTAAAATTAGATTTTATATGTTTACTCAAATCAGTAGGGGAGAGTCAAAATAATGAAAGTATTGCACTGAATGTTTCTGAGAAACTGAAAAGTTTGATTAGCACAGGAAAAAAGGGCCATTTAAAAATTACTCATTTTTCCTAAAAATATGATATAATCATTTATAATTTCTGATGACCCTTGAGAAGTGGGTCAGTAAAGTGTTTTTAGTACTGATTTCTAATCTTCTATTAATAAATTAATTGCCCTGCAGGATGGCGGGCATTCAGTGCTAGGACCTTTCCCAGGCTCTGAGCCTCACTCTCTCAATGTGTGCTGCCAGTCTATCAGCCATAAACAGTGTCTTAGAAAAAACCATCAGCAAACATCCGGTCCTGATGAGGGGTATAAAGGGCTGATTGATAAGAACACACTTCAAATGCCCAGAATTGCCAGGACAATAGCAATTTTATTCTTCGAGTCTCAAAAGATTTGATAGAGAGCATGAAGGAAGAGAAAAGCAACTAATCCTGACCTAATATAATATGCCATTTCAACTTGACATCATTGCACAGATTATTTTTGTATTTTTTAATTCCCAGGGCAATAGCAATTTCACTTTTGGGGTTTAAAAAATTAATGAAAAACATAAATATAAAAAACAAATTTAAAATAACTGTTATTGAGCTTATTCAATTTTCCATTTCAATTTGACACAATTGCACAGGTATTTTTAATGTGGCTTTTTCTAAACTTACAACTGTTTTTTCATTTCTGTACCATTGGAAAAAAAACTGAAAAAGTTGTGTGCATATTAAGAAATACCCAAATGAACTCTATAGAAGACTGATTTTTCATGGTTAGAGGGCAGTGATATAATAGACAAATACGTCTTTCTTTTTCACAACTATGGCTTAATGTCCTTTTTTATAATCTTAGTTTTCCTTCTTCTGTTTTTTATTCAGTGAACTTTACTATCTCTTGATAAATTTCCTGATACCCTTCTTACAGTGTATCCTGAACTAAAAATAATTAGGAAAAAGAGTTAGTAATATCTTTGACAACATAACAAACCTTATAGTGTCACACGTTACAACCTTTGAATAAATTATGAAAATGTTAGAAGGAAAAAGACCATCTTTATTTACTAAAATGAGTATATCTCTAAAAATATACATTTTCAAGGTTAACACTCTGTTTCTATTAAGCAAAGATGAAAAATATGGATGTTATGACTAAATAAAACATAGTCTAACTCTACAATGAAATAATATGTGTGAATATGAAGTTCCTAAAAATTGCCCCCAGAGTCTGCTAACTTTGGTATTAGTGTATATGGGGCTCAGCCATTTGGGAATGCATACCGAGACTGAAAAAAATAGTCATCAGGGTAAATATCTTGCTCACAATCAATGTCTAGTTATTTGATGTAGACTGTTGGTTTAAAGGGTGTTTTTAGGTTAGCTCCTTTTTGCTGTTTTTAATAGGTATAAAGCAAACTGAAAACAACAAAAACAATGACCAAAAAAAAGGAGGAAGTCTGTAATCATTGCACTACGATAGGCATATTTTCAGCATTTGAGACTCTGTTACACTGTTCTGAGATACTGTTTACTTGTTTGACTTAGTTAATGAGGATAGAGAATAAACTGAACAATTATAAGATGTTCTCAAGCATAATATTCTTTCAAAATAGTATTCTTAAAGGCAGCTTTTTTGTGACAGGCAATAATTGCTGAAGAGAGAAAAGGTAGACAGAGACTTAAATGATAACCTGACTCTTTCAAATTTAGAGTTAGAAAATAGGGCAAAAAGCCAGGAAAGGAAGAAAATGGAAACAGGATCAAGGAAAACAGGGGTTATGTCGTTGACAAAAAATACTCTTAAAGCATTTCAGCTCATTCTGAGGTTGTTGGAAATCATATGGGAAAAACTATGCAAGAATTTTAGTAACTACAACAGGATTTAGCTACAATTCCAATTGTATCCTTTTATTTTCTCCAAAGAGCATCTGAAATACCTTAAATTATCTATAAAGAATGCCCAATTTAATGAATGCACCATAAATCAACTTTTAAAAATTAAACTGAGAGTTTCTCTTGGTAATTCTATTTCTTTCTCTGTACAACTCCGTATGCCAACAAATGTCTCCTATTCATAAATGGAAAATTTCTCCCTATATTCATTTCAAACAGCAGAAAATGTGCTCATTTTAGCAATTACATTATGTTATATCTTAAACTTTTAAGTTTTTTGAGTGTCTAGATCAGGGATCAGCAGATTTGGCCCACGGACCAAATTTGATCCACCATCTGTTTTTGTACAGTGTGCAAGCTAAAAATGCTTTTCCCCCTCCAAATTAATGAATAAGAGACAAAAAAGAAAAAAAATGAGATTTTTGAAATATGAAAATTATATGAAATTGAAATTTTAGTATTCATTCAGTTTTATAGAAAAACACAGCCATGACCATTCCTCTATGTTTTGGGTAGAAATTCTTTTACACTGCAAAAGCAGAATTGAATAGTTGCTAGAGAGTGTATATGCCTGCAAATGCATATTTATTGTCTAGCCCTTTTATAATCTGGACTTTTCACAGAATTTTTGGCTGACCTCCAGTCTAGATAAAGATATTATGAATGTGGATATTAAAATTATTTTTTACTAATTCATTCGCTGATCTATGAACATGAGTTTACTTATTTTCTTGCTTGAGGTCTTTTTATCCTTTCCAAAGGATAAGGCTATATCCTTTGGAACATATAATGATACATGATTTATTCTTCCTGCCTTCAAATAAAATGAAATAAAAAATACCTGAGTATAAAAAACTGTCTGAGATTAGAAAGTAAGACCAATTAAAGATAATAATACCTCAATTTTGAAAAATTTAATTCTTAACTATGTTAAGTGAAAGTGAAGTCGCTCAGTCATGTCTGACTCTTTGCGACCCTATGGACTGTAGCCTACCAGGCTTCTCCATCCATGGGATTTTCCAGACAAGAGTACCGAGCGGATTGCCTTTTCCTTCTCCAGGGGATCTTCCCGACCCAGGGATCGAACCCAGGTCTCCTGCATTGCGGGCAGACACTTTACCCTCTGAGCCACCAGGAAAGCCCAACTATGTTAAGACATAGTTAAAAATTTTAACTATGCTATCACATATTTAATCTAATTTAATCTTATTTGATTACCATAGAAGTTGAGTGAAGTAAGCAAATCAGGCATTGTGCCAATATTGGTGATTTAGTCTCTAAGTTGTGTCTGATTCTTGCCACCCCGTGAACTATCACCCACTAGGCTCCATTTGTCCATGGGATTTCAGGAATGTAAATATTGACAGAAAAGTTGTGACTTTTCCAAAATCGACCATCAGTGATAATTTTACAGTGACAATGTGATGTACTTCCTAATATATTACAATGACGGTTGTCATGGTGTTTGAACTGGGCAGGGAAGGATGTTGCAGTTGGGTTCAATAGAGAGACAGGTGGGGACAGAGTTACTAGAAGAGAGCCAGAAGATGTAGCTATCGATATTAATAAAATTAAATTCATAATTAAAAAATTCAAATGACATCAATGAACTCTCAGAAAATAGGAACAAGAAAATTCTTCAACTTGATAAAGAGCATCTACAAAAACCTACAACTAACATTATACATATTGGTGAACTACTGAGAGCTTTACCTCTATAATTGAGAAAAAGGCAAGACTGTTCTGTCTTAGCGCTAGACTAGAGATGGTGAGCAAATCATGGCTGGCTCTGAAATTACCAGTAATCTGATGCTGAACTGTTCTTTATTTGTACTTTGCCACCAATAATATTCTTGGCCTTTGATCCATTTGAAACCGACACAGGTTTTCAGTTTATCCTCTCTTACATTTGTGATTAGCTTTTGGACAGAAGTACTTCTTAGGACTCACTGTGTGTTTCAACTAGATTTATTTCTGAATTTCTCTCCCTTGTTTTGAGTGACCAGCGTCACTAGAGAAATCACATCCTGACCCATCTGGTCCACCCGTATCAATCTCCCCAGAGTGGGACAAATGCAGAAAGTAGCATCAACACATACAGTCTATCAGTGTAAGATGGATAGCTGGTGAGAAGTTGCTGTGCAGCACAGGGAACCCAGTCTGGTGCTGTGTGATGACCTGGAGGGATGGGATGGGGAGAGGGGAGAGAGGCTAAGGAAAGAGAGGTGTAGTTATAATTATGACTGATTTGGGTTGTTGTATGGCAGAAAGCAATACAACATTGCAAAAATTAAAATATTTATTTTTAAATTAAAAAAAAATAGACAAAATGAAAGCAAAACTAAACCATTACTAGGTTAATTGCCAGAGGGATGCCAAATAAAAGGTACCTGGACTGAGAGTCAAGAGTCCCAACTTGGTCTAAGTTTTAGCTATTTAGGTAACATAGAGCTTCTCTGAATCTGAAATTCCTTAGGAGATATAGTATGAAAATAAATAGAGGAAAATCTCATTGAAAATGGAGTCAGGAAACCCTGAAAGGAGAGTTTTCATGCATATCCCACTCCTTGCAACCTGTACAACCAACAGGAAAAAGAAAGCTAGGAATTATTTTAACAAGGTCTGTTTGTATTAAATTACTTGTACAAAGTTCTCTCAGTCTCAGCTTTTTACCCATCATGATAAGAGTGTTACGTTTCTTCCGGTATGAGAGAGGACATGTTTCACATGGCAACTTCATCTGCTTTTAAGCAGAGGAAAGAAGAGCCTTACTGTCTTAGCAAGGAAGCACTAACCTCCAACTGCGAACTCTCTTCCTCTTCAGTGAACTCCTAGCGTGCATGCTCAGTTGTCTCTGTCCATGGGATTCTCCAGGCAAGAATACTGGAATGGGTTGCCATGCCCTCCTCCAAGGGATCTCCCCACCCAGAGATCAAACCCACGTCTTCTGCGTCTTCAGCATTGGCAGGAAGATTGTTTACTGTGGAGTCAGGTGGGGAAACCCAGTGAAACTTATTTTATTCAAAATAACTCCCCTCAATTTTCTCCTAAAACCTGCCTCGAGAAAGTTCCTCTCATTTGCTCTCTGGACTTGCTTATGACTCACTATAGCTTGTCTCTCCTGAATTGCAAATCCCTGCTGCTCTTGCATAGGACATTTTGCTGGTAAGGTACCCAGCTGTTTTATTTTTAAGGTTTACAACAGGAAAGTAATATCCTTGTATTTTTAACTTTTTAAAAAGATTGGTATTTTGGAAGATGTTAATGCCCCCAAAGTCTGTAAGACTTTAAGAATCAAATAAATACACTATAGTAGTACAATGTTTGGTAGGAACATTTGCCTTGAACTCAAATCTTTGAAATCACAAGACTTAAGCATCTACATATTCAACCTGTGTGTAAAATGCAACTTGAAGAAGTGTTCAGTAAAGGCTTGGTGGGTATTTGCATGCTCAAATTACATAATCAATGTAGTTTAAACAAAAATTAACTGGATGTCTTTCTTATACAGTGCCAAGTAAATGAGTGATCAAGTTTACCCAATCTAATCAAATGTGTTTTAAAAATGTTATTTAACTTTGATTTCCATGAACTTATTCAGCATAAATACTTATGCATAGCCCAGAGTAGAAAGGATAATATGCTATAAAGCTGTTGAACTTAAAAGAATTATATAATCAGTTATACTCTATTGTCCCGATGTAATAAAAAGCAAAGACATTTTATTGGATCTTCTCTTTATCACTCAAATAAGAAGTTTTAAAAAATAAAAATATCTACATTTTTCTTACATAGTGTTTTACAACAGTAATAGCAAGA
Source organism: Bison bison bison (assembly GCF_000754665.1). Taxonomy (NCBI): domain Eukaryota; kingdom Metazoa; phylum Chordata; class Mammalia; order Artiodactyla; family Bovidae; genus Bison; species Bison bison. The sequence continues at coordinate 2,046,051 of NW_011494926.1, read as the reverse complement.
GGGTTATACAATAGCAAGTTAAACAGGGTAAATTTTGAGTTAAACTAAGAGATTAAATAAAACAGAATCTAAATATTTACTATGCAAAAGAATGTTTGTGGAACATTGAGAAAAAGACAGTTAGCTTTTTATAGATTTCTCATTTATTATTGATCATCTGCTAAAAAAAAAATATTCAGGTGAAATCAGTTCTTTCCCAAAAGAAATAGGTGTTTTAATACCATTTTATGATCTTGAAACACAAAGGGTCATGGTTTTAGTGCACTAAAATATTCAGTCACCATCCGGGGAAAGGTTAACAACTTTCCCCCCCAGAAATCCCTTAATGTATATAGAGCAAAGTACTGTATTTGTAAAAGCATTTAGGCCGCACGGCCATACTTTTTGAGTATTTACTAAATATAAAGGAAGTAAGCTACAGTTCCTTTTAAATGTAGGTTATGACTTCAGTCCAACCCATTAAGTTTTCTAAACTAGGGCTTGTGGTATTTGGCATCAATTCTTCTGTTCTTTTGATAAGTACCTAAACAGGATGTCCTTGCAAATTAAATGAAAAATAGCTCTGGAAGTTTTCCTCCCTCAGGAATAAGCATTGAGATTGGCAGATGGCTTAAGTGGAAATATACAGGAATGCACTTTAGCCAGCATTAGAAAAGTGTTCCAGCAGATATTATTGAGGTTAATTCAAGAAGGCCCATCTCACTTCCTTTTGCACTAAAATGTTCAATGACTTCAAACTGGAAAGGCTTAATTTATTTTGTCTAAATTGTTGCAAGACAGCCTCAATGAGGAAGAAAGCTTACATATAACTAGTAAAAGAAAAATAATAGCTGATTTCTTAACATAGAAATTTTATGTATTAACATTGAAGAAAGAGGAGACATCTCAATTCAAACATGTTTTGCAAGTCTTCACGGAGACAAAGTCCTTCTCTGCACAATCTAAATCCTCTGAACTCACATTTCTTTTTCTCTTTCTATTATACACATAAAGTTAATATGGCAGATATTTCATTATTCTCTCATGATAAAGTATCCATACTTTATGAAAAAAAATTAAGTGCTCAGTAGTAATGTCATACAACCATTAGAAATACTTTAAAACCATTAGGAATACATTAGTATTTCAACTCAGGTTTCCCAGGTGGCGCAGTGGTAAAGAATCCACCCGCCTATGCAGGAGATGTAAGAGGCATGGGTTTGATCCCTGGGCCGAGAAGACTGCCTGGAGGAGGAAATGGCAACCCACTTAGTATTCTTGCCTGGAAAATTCCATGGACAGAGGAGAGTGGGGGGCTACAGTCCACGGGATCGCAGAGTCGGACAGGAGTGAGCAGAGCAGCACAATGTTGCAACTTAAAGATCTCAGGTATTAGAAATCATTGGGAAGAACTCTATGAAAAAGGAAACTGGAGAAATAACATTTGAAAGGAACGCCCTATTTTTATTTAATCAAATGATTTGTAAGTAGGAGGTATCTCTTTAAACTGTAGTCATTTTTTAAGGACTGATATTCTTGCCCGGAGAATCCCTGGACAGAGGAGCCTGGGGGACTACAGTCCATGGGGTCGCAAGAGTTGGGCATGACTGAGCAATTAACACACACACATATTGCTAAAAATATAAAAATGATACATTTAATGAATTATGAAAGCTCCTAGCAATAAATGGGAAATGTGGAATTGTCTGGTATAATCTAGCAGTCGCTTAAGCTTATTTGATCTTATTAAGATTTTCTTTAGTGAAATGCATTTGGAAAATATTCAAAGACTGTAGAACTTTTTAAAAAACCTTATACTTTTCACTTTTCCTTCCTTATTCCACTGTTTTACAGAACAATTAGAAATCAGCAAGGCAGCTGTCCACATTTTATTATTCATCATGTGGAAGTATACATATTTGGTATAAATGAAGATCAAAGAATAAAGAACAATTAAAAACATTTTAATAACAGAGTGACTTAACTTGTTGTATTAGTCTTTTCTTGTACAACCCAAATTGTATTACGATTTTCTTTTATTCAACCTTTCAAATATGACTGTCCTAAAAAAATGTGTATAGCCTTTTTCCTACCATTTCAACTACAATGACAACAAAATACAGTAAAATCCAGCTAATCACTAAACTCTGAGTGATCACTTTTTACTATGTATGTACTACATATTCAGCTACCAAACATCCCCAGCTCCATTTATTAATATTATAAATTACCTTGAAATTACAAATGATATAAGGATTCAGACAAGTAAATACAATTATTTGGGTTAAAATGTTTTCAACTCAGGTGAATAATGTGTAGATCATGGTAGCTTAAAGAAAGCTAAACTTAATGTTAAAAGTCATAGAAAAAAATATATATTTGTAATTCATCTTCTTATTAAAAGAGAACCATTAATAAACACTATTCTTCATAGGATGTTTACAAAATGTGTTAAAATGTTAATTTGCCCAATTTTGTATGTGTATATTTTTTGTTGGCATAATGGCTGTGGTTTTTAGCTGTTAAATAACATCAAAGTATTCCTTTAATTTCCTAAAAATACATTGTATTGTCTTAAGCTGACGATGTTTTATTAATGACTTTTTTGGGAAACACACCTGAGAGTGTACATTAGTACTACTGTCTATAACCATGATTAAAAATGATCCCCTGGAGAAGGGAATGGTTACCCACCCCAGTATTCTGGCCTGGAGAATTCCATGGACTGTATATTCCATGGGATCACAAAGAGTCAGACATGACTGAGTAGTCGACTTAAGCCTACCTATGATTATAAACTAGTCAAGGGAGCTCTGCAACTCTGCTGTCTCTTCCTTTTCTAATTTCATAAACCCAAGAGTCTGGTCTTTGTTTCTCAATTATAACTTGAGATTGGTTAAAAGATTAGTTAGTATGTAACTCTAAATGTAATTCTCAAATTACATTTCCAGTCTAGACATCTGTCATGAATCTCAGGAAATATAGACTTGATGTATGTCCTTAATTGAACTCATTATCATCACCTCCTCCAATCCTGTTTTCTCTTCTGTATTCATTAGTCAGTGACAGTACTCTCCACAGAACTACCCAAAAGAAGAAAACTCAAACTCTCATTTCACTCTCAAGCCAGTTATCCAATCAATAATTAGGTCTTGTGAATTCTGTTTACCAGACAGCACTAAAATATTTTCCTGCTCTTAAACCTGGTTTACTTAAGAATATCACAGTAGCTATGTGAATCATTTCTCTCTGTCTAAAATTACCTCATTTCAGTACTTCTTCCACACTATTGCAAGAAGAATCTTTAATACAAATATGATCATGTCGTTCCTACATGCCCACCCCAGAAGTCCTTCCTAGAGCTTCACTGCCAATGAGAAAAAGTATAAACTCCTCATCATAGTGTATTATTTCCAGTCTCTTGTTCTGAGATTGCTTACCTTTTCAAATTTACACCAATGTACAGCCATACTGAATCATCCCAACATTAAAGGATGTGTGTATGAAAACTTTTTTCTTATATCACCCTGAAATCACAGTGCAAAAAATCAAATCATCCTAGGATGACTGTACATCGGTTTCTTTCTTCTGTAAGCTCTATTTTTCCTCCGTACGTGATTCTAATCATTGGTTACATTAAAAACTATGCATTGTTAAATATTTTTATAGAGTTGAGTCTTTTGTTATTACAAAGTATTTTTTTGCCTCTGCTATCAGTTCTTGACTAAACTCTCCTACCTAAAGAATCACTACTCCTATGGCTAATGTTTCTGTTTTCATGCTTTTGAAACCTTTATATTTAAGGCAATCTATTGGAAGTAGCATATATTTGGATTTTTATTTTTAATGTGAACTTTTTTCTTTTTATTGAATTTTAATCTATTATGTTTGATACATTTACTCATGTATTTGGTTTTAAGTTTGCCATATTACTCTTTCTGTCCTATTTATTCCTTTATTTTTGCTCCCCTTTCAATCATTCTTTTGTATTCACTAAATGCTTTTTTATCATTTTGTTGTTTTTTAGCTTGTTGGTTATATATTATTTAACTTTTAAATTTTATACCATGAATTCAAGACTTAGTAAAGTCTAGTATGTATTAAATTTATTAAAACCTAGTATATATTAATATATTTGCAACTTCCCATAAAATAAAAGGATCTTAGAGCATGTTTACTTCATTTTCTTTTTTTAAAAGGCATGTTTTCTTATAACATTTTGTTGCTGTTGTTGCAAACCAGTTGTTAAACAATAGTAATTATTAAAAGTTAAGATTTTTAGATTTATAATTAAATTATATTAAAAAGGTTAAGAAATATTCAGAACTTATCCCTTCCTACTTTCCCCCCAATTTTTAATCCTAAATTTGAAAACTTAAAAGATACTGATTTTTTGAATCCTTGTATTTGTTCTGTCCTTTATCCTTAGCTTTTCTTATTTTTCTAGGTTTCCCTGTTCAGTGGTTTTTCCTACTACCTGAACATTTGCTTAAAAGTGGTTCTACTCATGATCTCAACTAATGTATGTCAGAATGTCATCGTTTACTTTCAATGATGAAGGATGTATTCACATTTTACACAATTCTAGACTGGTAGTTATTTTCTTTAACTGCTCTAAGGTATCATAGTTTGTCTGCTTTTAAGGTATCATAGTTTGTCTTCTGCTTAAAAGTCAGATGTCATTGTGACTGTTTTTAAGTTTCTGTGTTTTGTTTTTTTGGTTTACCTCACTCTCACTATGATGTCAAATGTGCGGTCTTATTGCTAAAGCTTTGTACTACTTCATTATCCTACTCTTTGATAAATTTATGGGAGCTATTCAGTTACTAGGTCTTCTAATATTCCTTCTCCCTCATTCTCTTACTCCCCCTAGACTCCAAGTACATGTCTTATTTTACACTCTTGTCTACATTTTCTTTCTTTTTTTTCTTGTTTTCAAAGATATCCTTCATTTGTTTTTTCCATGTAACTAATTCTTTTTTTTTATGTTTCTAATTTCTTGTTAAAGCCATATACTGAATTGTTAAACTGTTATTAAATTTTTCAGTCTAGAATGTCAATATAATACTTTTTTAATGGTTTCCTGTTTTCTATTAATATTCTTTTTCCTATGATTTAATTTATTGAATTCTTTTAAAGCTCCTTTCTGGTTACCCTTGTGTCTGACATTCAGTAGATCAGTTGCTATTCTTTTCTCATAGTTTTTCATTAATTCTTATATTCTGCTTACTTGGTTATTGTGAGGTAAAGAGAAGACTTTTGGAACCAGAATGAGAGGAAAATAGAAGTTGAGGTTCTGTAGTTCTGCATATAATGACATGTTTCTTCAACAAAAAAAAAATTACTTTCTGCATACGGAAGATAGTTGAGGAATGACAAGTTAATCAGAGATTGAGCTGATTCAAAGTGAAGAGTTTTATGAGAACTGGTATATATCTTGCTCACAAATGTAGTCTTCATGTTCTAACTGAAAGCCTAGAGTGCTTAGTAGGTCTCTCTTATTTACATTAAACTATAATTTCCGTCATTGGCATAAAATGTGACAATTCTTAGTTTTATATCTAAGTTTCTCAAACTGCCTTAAGCCTGGCAAATACATCAAGGGTGAAGCAGGGTTCAAATATCAACAAATGCCAAGATTTCCTGCTCTGTATTACCTTGGTTCCTTAAGTCCTTGATGCTCTAAAAGTTTTCTGATAAGTCCCACCACTCCATATTTTACGTTTTGTTCAGTCATTTTATTTAATTTTGGTGGCAAAACTGTTGTTTTGACACAAGTTTCCTGGTGGTCCAGTGGCTAAGACTGTGCACTCCCAATGCAGGGGACTGGGGTTCGATCCCTGATCAGGGAACTAGGTCCCACGACCCAGGGCAGCTAAATAATTTCAGAGAAGGCAATGGCACCCCACTCCAGTACTCTTGCCTGGAGAATCCCACGGATGGAGGAGCCTGGAGGGCTTCAGTCCATGGGGTCGCTGAGGGTCAGACACGACTGAGCGACTTCACTTTCACTTTTCACTTTCATGCATTGGAGAAGGAGGTGGCAACCCACTCCAGTGTTCTTGCCTGGAGAGTCCCAGGGACGGGGGAGCCTGGTGGGCTGCCGTCCATGGGGTTGCACAGAGTCGGACACGACTGAAGCGACTTAGCAGTAGCAGACCGTTATTACTAGGAGCAAAAATTCTACAGGATGCTCTAGGCACTGGGTAAGACATTCTGTTAAGAACAGTGGAAAAGCCCCAAGAAATGAACAAGTTTTTGTCTTTTCTTAGGATAAAGGCTAGAGTAACCAGCAGGTAATGAGTGATGTAGGGAGTTGCAGGTGAACAGTGAATTCAGTGAGGAGGTTTCTCATTTTCTAGGGGAAAGCCTTTGAAGGTTTTAAACCAAAAGATAATGAGTTGATAAATATTGTGAAGTGCTAATTCTGATTTATGTGAATAAAATGAGTATTTTTGGAGTAAGAGCAGAATTAAGGGAGAATGGCTTGAATTACACTGATAACAGTAGAAAGATGTGTAAAGACTTAGAATATGTTTTGAAGGAAACCCCAATACAGTATGCTGATGGAATTAAAATAGAAAGGTAAAGGAAAGAACGGAATCAAGAATAACTCTATTTTGGGAGAGGTTAGAGCCACTCAGTGGATATGGCGTTATGTAGAGGAAGAACATATATATAGAGAAAAAACTCAAATGTTATCTTTGGAAGTGTTAAATTTGCAATGTCTACAAGATGGTCATGTCAAGTTGAAATGGTAGTTGATACTGGATATAGGTGAAAGGAACTCAGAATTTCAGTGCTAAATTCTGATCAAAAATTCAATATTTATAAATATTTAATGTTGTCAGTTCACCAATAATGAGTTTTTTCAATTGTGATATAAAGTATGCTTGGACTTATTACTTACTATATGTTTTCAAATGTATAGCTAAACAAATGCATTATTTTCTTCTTAAAACATATACTTCTGATGTAAAAAATTAAATAAAAAAATTCTTTTTGAAATCATTTATGAATAATTTCCCAGTCCATCAAACTGAACTATGATTTCCTGCCTTATCTGTATCTACATATCATTATGTCTTTTCTCCTCAGTTTCATTTTCCCATGCTTAGATATGTGGGTTTCATCTTTGTATGTTTTCAAAAATGTTTTCTGTGAAATCATTAGTAGTTGTTTCCTTGTTAAACCGAATGACTTATCTCTGGTCATTATTCTACTATTTTGCAACATTTTATAATTTTTAACTTTTTCTTCTTCTGGAAGCTTTCAATCATGTTCTTTATAAAAGCAGTCTCCCACATACTGTCCATTGTCTATATCTTCTATAACTCCTTCATCAATGCCTCTTTCCTGCAAATTATTTTGAAGGTAGACTTTATTAAAAGGCTTTCCTTGGATCTTTTTCTTTCCCTTGAGATGCTCTCCTTGTACAGTGATTTCTTCTCCAAGTGCTTCATCTACCACTTTCATTCAAAAATAGCCAAAGCCATTAATTATTTCATACAAATACACTTATTTCTTGAAGTGTATGCACAACTGCACTGTATCATTGATAAGAAAAATGCATAAAGATAATAGCGAATATACTGGAGTTGTAAGTCAAACAAATAAGATTGAAAACATAGACAATTAAACCACCATATGATAATGACTTCTAGGGCACAAAATATTTGGGAGGACAGAAAATAAATGGTTTTTCTGGCACACAAAATAGATAGGATTTATGGGAAAGGAGAAACTGCTTTAAATAACAATGACTAAGAATTTACTTGGTCATAAATCAAGAGGACAATGTAAGCAGAGAACAACTTGTATAAAATGAGAAAGGGGACAGATGGTTATTAGACTTACTTTGTTGATCATTTAATGATATATGCAAATATCAAATCATTATATAGTGTACCCAAAACCAATATGATGTTGTATGCCAACTTTATTTCAATAAAAAAACTAATGCTGAAATTTATTTGCCATGATAGAAGATGTGCTTTGTATGGTTTCCCTCCAAAATATTTTTCAATAATCCTTATAATTCTACCATTTGAGAAAGATATCATTTTCTCTGTGTAACACTTTGATAAGGGTTTCTGTTCTTCTGTGACTTCTGAATGATGCTCTGTATTTCCCATCTATTAAAGAATGGACTATTAAATCATTCATTCTTTATTAAATCATTTAGCATTTATGAAGTGTTTAACAAGGACTGATGTTGGATAACTGAACCGTAAAAGTAACAATAGAAATAAGTCCTGATTTCCATTAACTCATGGTTTACTGAGCAATAATATTTTCCAACACTAGAGGCGGGAAGTGAAGTTACAGAATTATTGAAAGCCAGAAAGTAAGGAAGTGAAAAAGACTGAATACAAAGTTCCACAGGTCTTTAAGAATAAATATAATAGTACTGGAAAGTTAGACAAAAGTAGAAAGAGGAGAATTTTTAAATGAGAAGTCATATTCATAATTTCAGGTAACTTAGATTCTTCAATTGATGCAAGGTGATATTTCCATAAACAAAAGATTTCCTCTGCTATAATAGTGTTCTACCCCACATCTACTATACCACCTGCTCTGCTAGATGCTTCAATGATAAAGAAATTGAGACTCAGGGGTATTGGTAACTTTGCTCCTAAGTTGATACAATTCCTAAGTGGTTTCTCCATCTGACTCCAAAACCCACCCTTTTTTCCTTTAACCTAAGTTATCACTCTATAAAGAAAGACAATATCGATTCACTTTTTAAAGGATTATTGGCTTTAATTCTTATAGTATGTTATTAAAAAAAAAAAACTCTTGGCTTACTATGGCATATGGGATTTAGTTCCCTGACCAGGGGTCAAACCCACGCCCCCTGAATTGGAAGTTCCGACTTTTAACCACTGGGCCACCAGGGAAGCCCCAAATCCTTGTAATATTACTAATCCACATTTTTCAGTGGTTTAGAAAGGTGAAATAACTTGGAAATATTGCAGGTAAAACATTTATTTTTATCAAAAAGTGGTGCTTATTCTTTAGAGATCAGAAACACAAAAAGTTTCCTGTTTTAGATTCTTAAAAATCTCTTATTGAGCTGCTTCCCCTGCACACACTCACTGTTTTCTCACTTATGCCTGGTTTTATAGTTTGAGACCATTGTTTGAAATTTAGAAATAATATTTCAGTGTTCAAAGTTCTTATTTCCAAATGATAACACACAGTCAGAAGACATATATATATTATTTCATGAGCTAGTTTTAAAAGTACACACTACATACACAGAATTATTTTAGAAAGCATTCATGAGTGCTATTTGTATTTCTATTTTTGAAGGCTCTTAAAGAAAAATAAAAATCACACTTCGAGGCTAATGTGCTATTACTTTCTTCCAAACTGAAAGTCTTTGTCCTGAGTTCTTTAATTCCAATTACCAAGCCATTGCCAACATCAAGTAGATTCTCAAAAAATGTTTATTGACTAAACAAGCAAATTAATTAATTACTCAGTGAACAGATATGGCATTTGATGTAGGGTTGCTCACAAAATCTCCAGTCCTACATGACGACTAGGGTAGGAAAAAAAGTGAACCTTCTTAGGCTAAAAGGCAAGAGATCCTAACTTATTTACCTCGCTCTAAGGCACACAGATGTTTTTCTCCCATAGGGAGGAAGATAAAATGGAAGTGATAATAGTATGTTTTGTCAGCAGTTCCGGAACAACTGCCAAAGAGATTCACTCTTAGCAAAGGGGATTCAGTGTAGCAACCGTGTCTGCACACAGGAAGCAGAAGGCTGGTCTTCGGGGAAAAAAAAATCAATACCTTGCTATGTGCAATATACATAAATATAGGTAGAGATGGCAGTGAAAGAGAGAAAGAGAGAGAATTCAATTTTTATACAACCTTGAAACAGAACCAGATACTTGGCTAAAATTGGTATTTCTATGTATTTGCTTCTATCAGTAAAATTCTGAAAATTAGATTGTTGTAAAATATTGGAAAATACAGACAGCTGTAATTCTCATGAGAAGATGGTATAGAAGTATGATAGACTTTTGCAAAATATTCCTTCCTTGTCTATGCTTCTTTCTCCAACTATTTTTCATCTTCTCTTTTTATCTCCTTTTTTCTATCTCTGTTTCTTGCTTTCTCTTTTTCTACTTTCTATGCTGTCTTTCTTTAATATATTACAAACCACCAATGCAGTTCTTCCTAGGGTCATGCTGCCAGCATCTGATATTCTCAATAAGAATTGGATCAGTAAAAAAAAAAAAAAAAAAAAAAACCAAAACAAATCTGCATGGAGAGGAAGAGCAGCAATTCTCTGGGCCCTGTGCACCAGCGGATGCTTCTTCCATCTGGTGGTGAGCAGGACCCCTAGAGGGCACTGACAGGAAAGAGACTTTCAGTGCAAACTCCTTGATCTTCTAATATCTGTCACTTTAGGGCCAGGCTTTCTTACACCTGGATGATGAATGAATTTACCATTCACAATTACATAAGAAAGAAATTTTGTCATGTATTATTTCCAGAAGCAGAAGTTTAGTGGAAGTTTTAATAGCAGTAAAGAAGATAAATTAGTTTCAGAGTGTACTGCTACACCTGACTTTGCTGAAATTTTAAAATACATTTCAAATGTTAAAATGAGGATTATTTCAAACTTGCCAAGGAACATTACTCTTGGAGTTTGTGTTTAGCATTTTTAAAAATTTAACTTCATGTTGCAGATGTTAAAAGTACATTTCATTTTGCTAAAAAAAAATACACATTTAACTTTGCGTATTAATGCCTAAGAAGGCACTTTAAAGAATCTCTGTACTTGTTCCTAGAGAAGAGATTTATGTGATGTAGGTATTTCTTTGGATTTAGAAATAGGAAGTCCTTGATCTGTTGTATTGACATGATGAACAGAGCTCTTTAAAGAGGCATCAGCAGTTGAATTAGCAAATACAAGTAGATTAGAGTGATATAACTTCCCCATATTTTGAAAAAATAGCACTCTATGGAAATGGGTGACATTTTTAAAACTGTATTTTATTTTATTTTTTTTACATTTTATTTTATTTTTTTTTAATTTTATTTTATTTTTAAACTTTACATAATTGTATTAGTTTTGCCAAATATCAAAATGAATCAGCCACAGGTATACATGTGCTCCCCATCCTGAACCCTCCTCTCTCCTCCCTCCCCAAACCATCCCTCTGGGTCGTCCCAGTGCACTAGCCCCAAGCATCCAGTATCGTGCATTGAACCTGGACTGGCATCTCGTGTTTTAAATGTTATAATTTGTTTTGGGGCTCTAGCTCTTTATCCACCATGTAGTTATGCTATACATGTATTTAAGTGTTCATGTGTGTTCTGATACCTGAGAGTTAAAAGCTTAAGACTGTCACTAGTTTATATGAACCCATGTCTAGTGCATTGGAAGCTGGTATCTTTACCACTGAGCCACCCTATATACATGTGTATATATATATGTGTGCATATATATGGGCTTCCCTGGTAGCTCAGCTGGTAAAGAATTCACATGCAATACAGGAGACTCTGGTTGGAATCCTGGGTCAGGAAGATCCCCTGGAGAAGGGATAGGTTACCTACTCCAGTAATCTTTGGCTTCCCTGGTGGCTCAGTAGGTAAAGAATCCACCTGCAATGTGGGAGAACTGGGTTCCATCCCTGGGTTAAGAAGATCCCCTGGAGGAGGACATGGAAACACACTCCAGTATTCTTGCCTGGGAATTTCCATGGACAGAGGAACCTAGCGGGCTGCAGTCCATGGGGTCCCAAAGTCGAGCACTGAATGACTAAGCACAGCACAGCATACGTGTGTGTGTGTGTGTGTGTGTGTGTGTGTGTGTATGCATAGGCTTCATGCATGTGTATTTGCCTTAGAAATTAGGTCAAACTTATACTGCAAATAATCATGAATAAAATAGAAGTTATTTGCTTAATATCTGTTATTTGTATATACTCAATTTTCAGGTCATTCTTACACTATGGAAAACAACAGGGAAAAAAAGAGATTTTTTTTTTTTCATAGAACCAAGCACAATAATTGAACAAGCTCTGGGAGTTGGTGATGGACAGGGAAGCCTGGTGTGCTGCAGTCCATGGGGTCACAAAGAG
>NW_011494926.1:2023543-2033867 GCF_000754665.1 Bison bison bison | reverse complement strand
TACTTCTACCTTCTACTTGGGGAGTCTTTTAAGTCTGAGAACATTAAACCCACTGCAGAAGAAAGGGTCTGGTCCAGGGCATCAAACCTCAGAGAGTTTGACATTAAATGGCAACACATGCCAACAGTGTCAACATAGAAAAAGGGTCTGATGTAGACATGGGTTATGCCTGCTGTACCAATTACCTGAAATGAAGCTAGTGATAATAACTCAAATCAAGAATAGCAGATGAAAGGGATCACTTATGATGGATGGGAAAAAAAATGCAAATACTGAATCCTCACTCATGATTGTCCTGTTTTTTTTTTTTTCATTTTTTTTATTGTTTACATTTCTTTTTTTTTTAATTTTATTTTATTTTTAAACTTTACATAATTGTATTAGTTTTGCCAAATATCAAAATGAATCCGCCACAGGTATACATGTGTTCCCCATCCTGAACCCTCCTCCCTCCTCCCTCCCCGTACCATCCCTCTGGGTCGTCCCAGTGCACTAGCCCCAAGCATCCAGTATGATTGTCCTGTTTTATAAAACCCCAGGTTTGCAAACTCTTCCTTGAGACATTTTTTGTTATTAAAGAGAAAACGTACTGCAATAACCTGAGTAAAAGCATCTACGTCATTTGTCTGGTGTATTTTATCTTTCATGGTATGGAATTTACATTGCTGCCATAGGTAACTGTTTATGAAGAAAACGGAAATGTCATTTGAGATTCTGCATTTCTCAGCTAGCCTGTTAGACATAGAATTTACTTTTTTAAAGTAGTGGACATTTTCAATATGTTTAAGGAACTCTACATACATGGATGTTACAAAAAGGAAAGAGGAAGTTTGGCAGTTATTCAGTTTGATTGGCACAGTCTTCATTCAGTCAATGATATATGTGGTAAAGGCTTAATGGTACGCAGTATGAGTTATGTGATTCACCAATTTTATGACTCACTAGTAGCATAACCTTGAGGAAGTTACCATGTCTAACTAAGCCTTTGTTTCCATACATTCCATGTTTCCTTTCTAGTGGGATTATTGTGAAGATTTAAACAAGTAACACAAGAATGGCACTTAAATCCCATGGTAGGATTGGCTGTTGTTATACAATCTATCATTTTATCAAAGGTCTAAAACCCATTATTTTGGGCTCCATGCAGGAAGACTAAGATATGGAGATACCAGTAAGTCTTCATGATAGTACCACTACTCTAAAATCCTGTTATAACCCTAAGGGCATTGACCACAGGAAAATTTACTCTATACCATTTATTTGATGATAATAGAAAATCTATTGGGTTCTAATAAGACTATTTTCCAAATAACTATTTGATAAAGGCAGATTGGTTTTTGCTTTTGTTTTATAATCATTATTCCTTTTGGTAACAGCTATATCATAACATCATTAGCTAAAAACAAACAAACAAAAAAAAAACCCTGAATTTTAGGTGGACCTAAGTTAAGAAGCCCTGGAGAAGGGAAAGGCTACCCACTCCAGTATTCTTGCCTGGAGAATCCCCATGGACAGAGGAGCTTGGTGGACTTCAGTTCATGGGGTTGAAAGTCAGACATGACTGAGCAACTAAGCACAAGTAAAGAAGGCAAAATGCCAAAGAATTGATGCCTTCAAACTGTGGTGCTGGAGAAGACTCCCGAAAGTCCCTTGGACAGCAAGGAGATCAAACAAGCCGATCTTAAGGGAAATAAGTCCTGAATAGTCACTGGAAGGACTGATGCTGAAGCTGAAACTCCAATACTTTGGCCACCTGATGTGAAGAGCTGACTCATTGGAAAAGACCTTGATGCTGGGAAAGATCAAGGGCAAGAGGAGAAGGGGATGACAGATGATGAGATGGTTGGATGGCATCACTGACTCAATGGACATGGGTCTGAACAAACTCTAGGATATAGTAAAGAACAGGAAGGCCTAGCAGGCTGCAGTCCAAAGAATTTAGGTGGATCTAAGAAAAGAATTTTAGGTGGATCTAGGTGGATCTTTGTGCTGGGGTCACAAAGAATAGAACACAACTGGGTGACTGAATAACAAGTAGCATCAAATGTAGGAATGAATAAGGAAATGAATAAGCAATTGTACAGAGTAAATACTGTCAACAATTCTAAATGCTTACAGAGGTTAGTAGGTTGGCCTGGTGTTTTCTTAGTGTATGGAGTTCTCTGGACTGGCAATAACCTCCTGTGGCCCCATGAAAGTGTTAGTTGCTTAGTCATGTCTGACTCTTTGCAACCCCATGGATTGTAGCCTGTCAGGCTTCTCTGTCCATGGGATTCTCCAGGCAAGAATACTGAAGTATTCTTTGTCTTCCTTCTCCAGGGCATGTTCCTGACCTACACATTGAACCTGTATGCATTCATTATTAGGAATAAAAATTACAATACAATTCTAAGGCAGAGACCACTGCATACCTAGAAAATAAACCATAGGAAGGAAATGTGTCTCATTGTTTTAAAGAATGCTAGCAACGTGGCACTAGTAGGAAATTCAAATTGATTAGATGTGTGCTAAAAATGTTTCTGGGCTTTCCTGGTGACTCAGTGGTGAAGAATCTGCCTGCCAGTACAGGAGATACAAGAGACATGGGTTTGGTCCCTGGTTAGGAAGATCCCCTGGAGGAGAAAATGGCAACCCACTCCAGTATGCTTGCCTGGGAAATCCCCATGAAAAGAGGAGCCTGGGGGCCTGCAGTCCATGGGGTTACCAAAGAGTCAGACACAACTTAGCAACTAAAACAACAACAAAAATGTTTCTAGATTAAAAAATAAAGGTTTGCTGGAAAATACATCTTTCAATTCAGAGAGAGAGAGATGATATTGTAATATATTGCAAATTATAGGTGCCTTTCTGTCATTTCTAGGATATTCTCCTTGAATTCAGAAGTGAATGGAGGCCACCTGGATCCACAGTTGCTATTGCTTCAAAAATATTATTCAGTAGAGTGCTATGAACAATATTTAAAAGAGTCATTCAGTTTGGAGTTGAAATTTCAATGCATTTATAAAACTGAACTATACATGAACACTTGTAAGCTGTATGTACTTTTACCAAGCTACACTTGATAGCTAACTGTTGAGCTAACCCTCCCTTAACTCTCATACCCTTTTTCCAGGGAAACTCACCAGTTGACATATGCCTAGAAAGAAAGAGATAGTCCCTGGTTAGCCCTGGATAGGAGCAGAGTTAATTCTGTCAAATGAAATTAGGTGATGAATTCCTAAAACAAGGCTCACCACTGAGGCTGACTCTCTTTGTTTTTATAATTTCAAATCTGAGACTATCAGCAAGAGGAAATAAAACAGAAAATATGATATTAAATATGTATGTGGAAATGATTTTTATACAGCTCATACATATCCCTCTAGTTTTCTCTTCCTTTGTTTAAATTATATATAAGCTCTAAATTATTTTACAATAACGACAGCTAATATATATTTCACAATCCATAAATTAAGCACTGTGCTAAGTGACATTAGAGATTTTATTTCACTTAATATTCTAGTAATTTTTTACTCTTCAATGATCTGTCTAAAGTTGTTCCTGAAGGGAACATTTATAGAAAAGAATACAATACAAAAAGGTAATGTAAGTTGTAATTTCTGATATGATTATTTTAATATCATACTTAACTAATACAGTAAATTTTCCTATTTTTTTCATGTTTGCCAAGATATCCTCAGCAAAGGACATCAGACAGAAAATAGAGTTCATGTAAAATATTAACTCAATGATGAAAATTAAAAATTTATTGTCTTATGGTTATTATATTTATCTTGTTAACATTTTTGAAAAATAAATTCCCTGAAGATGAGAATGTGAGAGTTGGACTGTGAAGAAAGCTGAGTGCCAAAGAACTGATGCTTTTGAACCGTGGTGTTGGAGAAGACTCTTGAGAGTCCCTTGGACTGCAAGGAGATCCAACCAGTCCATTCTGAAGGAGATCAGCCCTGGGATTTCTTTGGAAGGAATGATGCTAAAGCTGAAACTCCAGTACTTTGGCCACCTCGTGCGAAGAGTTTACTCATTGGAAAAGACTCTGATGCTGGGAGGGATTGGGGGCAGGAGGAAAAGGGGATGACAGAGGATGAGATGGCTGGATGGCATCACAGACTCGATGGACATGAGTTTGGGTAGGCTCTGGGAGTTGGTGATGGACAGGGAGGCCTGGCGTGCTGCAGTTCATGGGGTTGCAAAGAGGCGGACATGACTGAGTGACTGAACTGAAGATGAGAATATTTACTTTATTTTCTAAATTGTGTCTAAAATACATATCGAACACAGAAAACGTTTCCTGAGAATATGAATTAAAAGGTAAGTAAGTTACATTTTAATAAAATTCCGAAACAATGAAGAAAAAAAGACCTATTTATAAATTTTATTTATAAAATGTGTTCAGAAAGCAAAACATATGATATGATAGCTTACACATTTTATCAATTATAAAAAATGTATCTATTTAAAAAGCTATTAGAACATGAAATTCAACATGAATGAGAAGATGGTATTGTTAATTAAGATGCTCTATGTGGATGATACTCATTTATAGTTGTGACTGGACTCAAACATTTACTCAATCACCATCCTTCTAGGAGTTTAATTATGAAAAGTTTGTTAAGCTGTTAATAAATGTCAGACCCTTTTAAGTGTTAAAATATCATCTAGATAAAAGTTTCTAAAAGTACTAAAGAAAGCAATGAGAAAAGCTTAATAAGGATGTTTAGAAGGAAGGCAGAAAGGGAGGGAGAAAGGAAAGCAGTAATGGAAGAATGGCAAAGGAAAGGGAAGTCACATTTACTAAAAAAATCCTTTATGTAAGTTTTACAGTTTCTACGAATGATATTCATTATATCAGTTTTTAAGGTTTATTCATAATGGTATTCATTTAAAAATAATAGTTGAAATTTTAATAAGAATTTATAGTTGAAAATATTAGTGAGTTTGACTCTAATTTGAATTTTTCAAAGAATTGTAGCAGAAGAAAATTTCCTCTTCCTCTCTGAGGATCAATTTCTTAATTGGAAAAGAGGGAGCATCTGAAAATCTGGTGATTATTTCTAGACTGCTAATTTCAGCTGGGAGAAGGCAATGGCATCCCACTCCAGTACTGTTGCCCGGAAAATCCCATGGATGGAGGAGCCTGGTAGCTTGCAGTCCATGGGGTCGCTAAGAGTCGGACACGACTGAGCGACTTCACTTTCACTTTCCATTTTCCTGCATTGGAGAAGGAAATGGCAACCCACTCCAGTGTTCTTGCCTGGAGAATCCCAGGGACGGAGAAGCCTGGTGGGCTGCAGTCCGTGGGGTCTCACAGAGTCGGACACGACTGAAGGGACTTGGCAGCAGCAGCAATTTCAGGTCCCTTGAATGTTACTGATTGTGTGACCGCTAGAGGGCACTCAAAACGTGATCTGGAGATTGGCTTTTTTGCTCAGTGTCGCCACCATGGTCTATCAAGTTCATATCTATAGGAAAATAAGAAAACTATTTCTTACTCACTTAAAATTGACTATAAATGTGACTTACTGTCAAATCAGTAAAATCTACCTGAAATAAACAAAGCAGGTAAAAACTTTGTGCTGTAGGAATAAATGCTGTATTTTTAAAGTTTAATTTGGAGCCTTTACACAGGTAGGAATCTCTAGGTAAATTTTCTCAGCAGTGATAGCCTTGGGGAAACAATAAGATCACATGATAGAATGATAACAAAATTTACAATCAGAATAATAATGAGGGCATTTACTGTTTATAAGTGCTTATGATGAACACCACATTATACTATGGACTTTATATATGTATGTGTGTATATATATATATATATATATATAACTTCATTTGATTCACACACACACACAATGTGTTTCACTGACTCCAAAGTATTGTCAGGAGGAATTCTTAAGAGAAAGAAGGAACAGAAGGCCTTGGTAGTGACCATGAGTCAGACACAATGTTTCTCATTGTGTTTTTATAGAAAGTTTACTCCACAGTTTCAGATAAGCTATGACAAAACACCATCATTTAGTAGAGAACTTGCTTCTGTCTGAAATGGCATTTATATTTTAGACAATCTTTAATCAAGTAATAACATATGTATCTAGTTTGATTTATCTTCCCTTTGATTCTATTTCTTTTTCTAATTTATTTTTAGCAGCTAAAATGTAAAACATTGAAATTTAAAACTAAAGATTCCAGAATTGATTATGGTGATATTAAGCTCAATGGGAAGTGTTCATTTTAATTTCCAAATCACGATTTTTAGTTAATAAGACATTCTGTATTAATTAGAGATGTTAATTCATAACAAGGTTTATGATCAACATCACTCCTTATTATATTGTCCACAAAGAAATGTTAAAGAGTGCTACTTCCTACTGTCCTATAGAGTGTTGTGAGAAATCAGAAAAAAGCAATCAGATAAAAAATATTATTACTCCCGTTTCACTAATAAGAAGATAAAAACAGCGAGATTTTAAGTTTGTTTCTTTTTCTTTAAATCTTTCTCAGTGGATGGAATTTTGGATTTCTTGTTCAGTTGCTTTACTGTGTTGTGTTAGTTTCTGTAAGTTATTTAAATTACTTAAAAGTAACAAGTATTGCTATGAATGAATATTTATATTCCTCTTCTTCCCCGAAAATTCATATGGTAAAACCTAATGGTTGCAAGACCCTTTGAAATAATAAACTCCATGAATGCTCAAGTTTCTTATATAAAAGGACATAGTATTTGTATGTAACCCATAGACATCCTTTCATATACTTTAAATCATCTCTAGATTACTTATAATACTTAATACAAAGTAGATATGCTTAGAGGCTCAGTTGTGCCCGACTCTTTGCAACTCCATGGACTGTAGCCCACCGGGCTTCTCTGTCCATGGGATTTTCCAGGCAAGAATACTGGAGTGGGTTGCCATTTCCTTCTCCAGGATCTTCCCTTCCCAGGGATTGAACCTGGGTCTCCTACATTGCAGGTAGATTCTTTACCAAGTGAGCCACCAGTGTAAATGCTATGTAACTATAATATGTAAACATGTGGCAGCATAAGGCAAATTTAAAATTTGTTTTTAGGGATTTTATGAAAGAATTTTAAAAAAATATTTTTCCTCTGTTTTTAGTTGGTTGAACCCAAGAATTCAGAACCTGCAGATATGGAAGGACAACTGTATTTGGAGATGGGGGCCTTTGGGAGATAATTATGTCATGAAAGTCAAGCCCTCATGATGGAATTACTGTCCTTATAAAAAATTATATGAAAGAGTTTGTCTTTTCTCTGTCTGTTTCTGCTCTGTGGTGATATATCAAGAAGATACCCATCTGTAAATAAGGAAGAAGGCTTTCAACAGATCCCTTCCATGCTGGTAGACTTATCTCAAACTCCCAGTCTTCAGACCTATATGAAATAAATCTTTCTGTTAGGTCACTCAGTAGAAGGTAGTAGCCTAAGGTTATAGTAGCCTAAGCAGAATAATACAAGTATAAAGCCTTCAGTTACTTATTAAATGTTATCCCTTCCTTATATTTAATCTTATGTTCTCTCTTTTGGCTCAGAGCTGAAGAATTCCATTGTTACTAGTCATTAACTACCTCATTATTTTCCTATATGAGCTTATAAAACCCTTTGTACCTTTATCCTTTCCCCTCATGGTTAATACCATATTTAAGCCATTTTCTCCCTCATGGTTATTGCTCAGAAAAACTCTAAAATATGCAAGTGACAAAGTAGAGAGTTGTTTTAGAAAGATAAGAAGGCGTTGGTTAACAAAGTATCAAAAAATGAACAAATAATAAAATC
Source organism: Bison bison bison (assembly GCF_000754665.1). Lineage (NCBI taxonomy): Eukaryota > Metazoa > Chordata > Mammalia > Artiodactyla > Bovidae > Bison > Bison bison. The sequence continues at coordinate 2,026,078 of NW_011494926.1, read as the reverse complement.
AATAGGCTGGCATTGTGACTTTTGGTCTCACATTTTTAGGCCTTGGCTCAGAGTGCTGTTTCGTGGGAGAACATCACTGTTAGGTCCAAGTGTGAGAATTGAATCTCATTGAATAAAAGTGTGATAACTGTTAACATTGCATTAATATGTGCTGTTCATCTTGGATGAGCCATCTTAATCACACATTACCAAAATACAATCTAGAAGAAGCATAGGATTGTAGTCTGCATTTCTGCAACCCTCTGCAAATTCAACAGAGTTGTGGTAAGGAATATAATCTAATATATCTCCTTCAGTTATACCTTGAACTTTTTGATGCTTCACTGCTTAATACAGCCAAAATTACTTTAGCAAAATGAACACAGTAAAGAAAGGACATTTTCAGAGAAGGTGTCTACTTTGGCCAAAGTATGTTCAGGCTAAGGCTCTTCAAAGAGATGATTTTAAATAAAGTCCTAAAGGAGAAGAAAGAAACATCTACAATAATATCTGAGAGAAGTGTTCTTTCTGCATAGGAACATCAAGTAAGGGAGTACAAGAAGGGGGTGCCAAGGGATAGAAATACAGTTTCAGTGGATGAAACCCAGTGAATAAAAGGGAGAATAGAAAGAGACGAAGTCATAAAGGGAGACAGGGGCCAAACCCACAGGACCTTGAAAGTCAGGGCAAGGCATGGAGTTTTTAATCTAACAGTTGCGTACTCCATTGGAAAAAAATGACATGATTTCAGTTTGGAGACATTATTCTGCTGCTAAGAGATGGATATTGAGACAAGAGTAGAAACAAAGAGATCAGCAAGGCTGCTTATATGCAGTTCAGGGAAAAACTGAAAGAGGTTCTTGGTGAGAGGCTACTGGATTTTACAAATATCTTGCTGCTAATGAAGTAAAAGTTGAATATAAGGCCTTAAGAAGAATCAAGGACGAATTCTCCAGTCCAGTCACAACTACTCAAGTGATGGTGATATTATTCACTATCAAGGGAAGAGTGAAAGGAGAATATTGACCATGAAGAAAGCAAGGACTGTATCTTACAGATGCACTGGATTATTGCTGCCTTGATTCAGTTGCTGCCTGGTAAAATATTTTAATTATATTCTTTACCAAAACTTGTATGTGAAGTGAAAGTGATATCAAGAATACTGGAATGGGGAGTCATTCCCTTCTCCAGGGGATATTCCAAACCCAGGGATCAAACCCAGGTCTCCTGCATTGCAGACAGATTCTTTACCATCTGCATCACCAGGGAAGACCAAAACTTGCATGGTTTATGTAAAATACAAACATCCATATGCCCGTTATTTGGACTGCTTGTAGCAGAGTAAGTATCACATTCATAAATTAATATATATGAATATAACCTTTCCAAGACATCTCAGAACACAAAATAACCAAAAATGGAAATATAATCCTATATAGAAACTCCAGAGAAAGTTTAATGATTGTATAAATTAGAGACTGACTTATTGATGACTAAAAAGCATTGAAGGGCTAATTCTTATTTTCAAAAACAGAAAAAGTTGGACTATACAACTAAATGAAATGATACTGGACAGATTCTTTCAATTTACAGAAAATAAGAAGTACAACTTAGAATATTAAGAATAAAATAATCTAATGTATATTAAAGACATGAGCAAGGAGAAAAACAGACACATAGAAAAAAAGTATGACAAGCACTACAGTTGGAATTTCAGGAGTTTTAGTGTAATTCTAAAGAATATATGACAGATTCTTGTTATGATGCATAATAGAAATTTAATTAGAAACAAAATTCAACCTTTAACTAATTATGATTGCAATGTTACTATTATGCAAGTTCCTGTCCTTGTAAAATGAAGAACTGTCACTGGGAGTCAATATGGAAAGTTCACTGAGTAGAGAATGGAAGTAATAAATAAATACTAAAAGTGCTAAAGAAAGGAATATCATTGCATTCAATAAGATGGGTATGGAAAACTGGGAATAGTTAAGAGTGACACACAGATGCACACATCTACCTTTCAAGGAGAGAACAAATAAAAAATGGATAAAATCACTAGATCTATTTTCTATTTATCATGCATGCTTTGATCATCCACCAAAGAGAGAGAAAAACAAGAAAAAGAACAGAATTAGAACTGGCACCACCATGTGGTACATAAAGTGAATTGAACTGGATTGAACTGAGCTGTTTTGAATTGAACTGCATTGAATGAAAATAACTGGGGATTGGTGGGGGGGGCGGTGAGGAAAGGGGGAGAGGGGGTGGTACTGATTGTAAGTAGCTGGCTGTATAGCAGAGTAGCTGAGTAATTAGTCAAGAGCTTTATACTAAAGCCAACTGTGTGAGGTTGCTGTGGAGTGAGTGGAAAAATAAAATGAGGGTTTACTTCTAACAGGAACTGGAGTCAAATATAAATGTTAGAATTGAAAAAAAGCTATTCAGAGAAAAGAAAATGAATTTGCTGCAAACAGATGTCAACAAAAAATAAGAAAGTGAAGACCAGAGGAAATATAGAAATGAAAAATGCTGCAATAGAAATCTATTGAAAGA
>NW_011494926.1:2004876-2023443 GCF_000754665.1 Bison bison bison | reverse complement strand
TATATATACACAGAATTATTTTATTTTTGTTTTGGCTGTGCCACTTGGCTTTTAGGATCTTAGTTCCCTGACCAGGGACTGAACTTGGGTCCAGGGCAGTGAAAATATCAATTCTTAACCACAGGACTGCCAAGGAACTGATTTTATTGTCTTCTAATTCTGGGATATTACCGAATTCAACTTCAAAGTGCTCTTCTTTCTTCTCAGTTGAATGCAATGTACAGATCCTCACCCCCAATCAGATGAGCCACTAAGGAAGGACTCATACATTGATGGCTCTTGAGAAACAATAAAGATCTCTGAATAATAAGTTGAGGCTGACAATGCCCTCTGTCCATTCCTCACAGCTGCACATTACTTTCCCAAACATGGAAAAGTATAAACTGTGCAATGGGACATTTAGCTGTTTCATGGGTGTGAACCAGGAACAAAGCACAGATAGCCCTAGCGGTCCCTTCTGAATAAGAATTACTGACAAATAACAAAGTTCCTGTACTGTATAGCACGGGGAACTATGGGCAATATCCTGTGACAAATCATAATGGAAAAGAATATGAAAAGGAATATATATATATATGCACACACACACACACATATATATGTGTGCGCACACACACACACACACACACACATATATATATATATATATATATGTACACACACACAGGCTTTGGGCTTCCCAGGTGGCACGAGTGGTAAAGAACCCACTTGCCAGTGCAGGAGATGTAAGAGACCTGGGTTCCATCCCTGGGTGAGGAAGATCCCCTGGAGGAGGAGGGCATGGCAATCCACTCCAGTATTCTTGCCTGGAGAATCCCCATGGACCTAGGAGCATGGTGGACTGCAGTCCATACGATCACAAAGAGACACGACTGAAGCCACCAGGCACAGACACATGCCTATATATACACATATAATTATGTATAATTGAGTCACTTTGCTTTACAGAAGAAATAAGCACAACATTGTAAATAAACTATACATCAATAAAATTTACTAAAAAAAAGAATATTGTTAGAGTCTTCATTCTAAAACTGCCACAGCATAATACTCTACATTCATCAAGTAAGCCCTTCGGCCTTAACAGAACGACTGCTTGAAATGGGTATCTGTTCTTAAGCTTTTTAAAACACCATATTTTGTGATGATTAGCTCTCTGCCTCAGGGTTCTGTATACCTTGTCTGAGACTTCTAATCAAGTAGTCCTCTGCAGTCCTATGCTGGAGCAGCCTGTGCCAGTCTGAGGGAACTGAGGGTTGCCCCTTGTTCCAACTCTGCTTTCAGTGACTTTCAACTGGTGATGGGAAATCAGCCGTGGTAGTATTTATACTTCAGAAATCATGGAAAGTCACAAATCAGAAGCTCCCTGCAGCCCCAGAGCCCAATCCATAAACGTGTACCAACACACCACTGTCAAATGAATTCAAGGGGAAAGAAGACAGTGAGAAAAAAGTACCACACAAAGAATATGTCTTTCCTTCTACTTTGTACTCTCCTTGTTTATTACAGTGTGTTGGTCATGGTCATTGGACTAGTGTTAGAGAAATACAGATCTAAATGCCAATTCCATCTTTTAATATCTCTGTTACCTTGAAAGTTGCTCAGTTGTGTCCAACTCTTTGTGACCCCATGGACTATACAGTCCACGGAATTCTCCAGGCCAGAATATTGAAGTCGGTAGTCCGTTCCCTTCTCCAGGGGATCTCCCCAACCCAGGGATCAAATCAGGTCTTCCACATTGCAGGCAGATTCTTTACCAGGTAAGCCACCAGGTAAGCCCAAGAATACTGGAGTGGGTAGCCTATCCCTTCTCTAGTCAATCTTCCTGACTCAGGAATCAAACCCAGGTCTCCTTCATTGTAGGTGGATTCTTTACCAGCTGAGCTACCAAGGAAGCCATTGGGCACATTAAATAACTTCTTTAAAAAATATTTATTTTAGTTGGAGGCCAATTACTTTATAATATTGTAGTAGTTTTTGCCATACATCGACATGACTCAGCCATGGGTGTACATGTGTCCCCCATCCTGAACCCCCCTCCCCCTACTTCCCCATCCCATCCCTCAGGGTTGTCCCAGTGCACCGGCTTTGAGTGACCTGTTTCATGCATTGAACTTGGACTGGTGGTCTATTTCACATATGGTAATATATATATTTCAATCCTATTCTCTCAAATCATCCCACCCTCGCCTTCTCTCACAGAGTCTAAAAGTCTGTTCTTTATATCTGTGTCTCTTTTGCTCTCACATTTGAGTCATCATTACCATCCTTCTAAATTCCATATATATGCATTTATATACTGTATTTGTGTTTTTCTTTCTGACTTACTTCACTGTGTATAATAGGCTCCAGTTTCAGCCACCTCATTAGAACTGATTCATATGCATTCTTTTTAATAGCTGAGAAATGTGATTCATGGGGTCACAAAGAGTCGGACACGACTGAGCGACTGAACTGAACTGAACTGAACTGAATATTCCATTGTGTATATGTACCACAGCTTTCTTATCCATTTGTCTGCCAATGGTCATCTACATTGCTTCCATGTTCTAGCTATTGTAAACAGTGCTGCAATGAACATTGGGGTACACGTGTCTCTTTCAATTCTGGTTTCTTTGGTGTGCATGCTCAGCAGTGGGATTGCTGGGTCATATGGCAGTTCTATTTCCAGTTTTTTAAGGAATCTCCACACTATTCTCCATAGTGGCTGTACTAGTTTGCCTTCCCAACAACAGTGTAAGAGGGTTCACTTTTCTCTGCACCCTCTCCAGCACTTATTGTTTGTAGACATTTTGATAGCAGCCATTCTGACCATCAGGAGATGGTACCTCATTGTGGTACTTAATTGCCTTTCTCTGGTAATAAGTGAAGTTGAGCATCTTTTCATGTGTTTGTTAGCCATCTGTATGACTCCTTTGGAGAAATGTCTGTTTAGTTCTTTGTCCCATTTTTTGATTGGGTCATTTATTTTTCTGGTATTGAGCTGCATGAGCTGCTTTTTTATTTTTGAGATTAATTATTTGTCAGTTGCTTCATTTTCTATTATTTTCTCCCACTCTGAAGACTGTCTTGTCACCTTGCTTATAGTTTCCTTCATTGTGCAAAAGTTTTTAAGTTTAATTAGGTCCCATGTGTTAATTTTTGCTTTTATTTCCAATATTCTGGGAGGTGGGTCATAGAGGATCCTGCTGTGATGTATGTCAGAGAATGTTTTGCCTATGTTTTCCTCTAGGAGTTTTGTAGTTTCTAGTCTTACACTTAAATCTTTAATCCATTTTAGTTTTATTTTTGTGTACGGTATTAGAAAGTGTTCTAGTTTCATTCTTTTACAGGTGGTTGACCAGATTACCCAGCACCACTTGTTAAAAGAGATTGTCTTTTCTCCATTATATATTCTTGCTTCCTTTGTCAAAGATTAGGTGTCCATAGGTGCATGGACTTATCTCTTGGCTTTCTGTTTTGTTCCACTTCTGATCTATATTTCTTTTTTTGTGGCAGTACCATACTGTATTGATGACTGTAGCTTTGCAGTATAATCTGAAGTCAGACCGGTTGATTCCTCCAGTTATTTGAGTTTTTTTTGTATTTCCATACAAATTGTGAAATTAATTGTTCTAGTTCTGTAAAAACAATACTGTTGGTAGCTTGATAGGGATTGCATTGAATCTATAGATTGCTTTGGGTAGTATACTCATTTTCACTATATTGATTCTTCTGATCCATGAACATGATATATTTTTCCATCTATTTGTGCCATCTTTGATTTCTTTCATCAGTGTTTTATAGTTTTATAACTTCTTTAAGCCAATGCTTCAACACTTACATAATGTAGTAAAATTTTTAAATCACCCTTGGCATATAAACACTGATAGTGAGTAGCAGCAAAATAATGAGTGAGTATGCTCATTAATTACTGTCTTAGTTTTCCAATATCTTTCTGACTCTGCCTCTCTCTCTCTCAAATCCTTCATAGCATCTATCAGAACTAGATTGTATGTTTAATTCTATTCAGTTTAGCACTCAGCTAGGCTTAGTTCTTCTGGCAAGATCACAGACTTTTACTGGTAAATTATCCATCACCCACTTGCTATATGTGCCATCTCTACACATCTCTATCAGATCCTGTCTTTTAGGGTATAAAATGAGCACAGTGCTACTGTGACATATTTATAGTAAATTTTTACTGACAAATCATGATTTAAATGAGCATGTATTGTAATTGTGCTTCCCAGGTGGCATTGGTGGTAAAGAACTTGCCTGCCAATGCAGGAGACATAAGAGTTGCGGGTTTGATCCCTGGGTGGGGAAGATTCCTTGGAGGAGGGCATGCCCACTCACTTCAGTATTCTTGTCTGGAGAATCCCATGGACAGAGAAGCCTGGTGGGTTATGGTCCATAGTGTCTCAGAGAGACATAACTGAAGCAACTTAGCACATGCTCGTATTGTAATTACTGGGAGACTCCAAAATGATGATAACTCATGTTGATTTTCTCAAAAAGTTTCATAGAAATGTTCTACTTTCAGACAGTGGGGGAAATCTAGGTATAATATTTTTCACTGGGAGACTTACTTAGTTTTGTATTCCTTTTATCACACCCCCTGAAAGCATGTCCTAGTAGAACTCAGAATGAATTCATTCTGAATTCCAGAATCCCAGAATGAGTCTGGGAAATAGAATTTTTAGTGGAAGAGGAGGAGGAGAAGAGACTGACAGGTCAGGGAAGTTACACAAAATAAGTGAAAATGGGTATTGTGTGCTGATAGACAGTACCAGCTCAATTTGATTCCTGGGCCATTCCAAAGCTATTAGATATTAAGGTAACATAATCTTTTATGACTCTGCTTTCTATCATATTTCACATCCCCACTCATACCAAACACTGATAACACAAGACAAATTATAAACCAATTTAACTTAGGAACACAGGTACAAATAATATTGAATGAAACATTGACAAAGTCCAACAAGGCATTAAACATTATTATATTCCTACCAAGGTAGGTTTATCCAAGAATATAAATATAATTCAATGACCAGTAGTGTGTGAATGGAATGGATTGAATGAGAAAATCCCTTCTCTACTAGATGGCAAAGAAAATGCTGGACAAGATTCAATATTCCAATTATTTTCTTTATAATATAGCAAGAACTCAGCTTTTTAATAGGCTATAAAGCCTTTAACCTTAGGGTATAAGTCTGGTTATGTGGATCAGGGTTATTTCCCAGACCCTTCCCACAGTGCTGAAACCAGACTCCACTTGCATCCCTATGTTACTTGCCAGCTGCTGCCCATCCATACAGTCTCATTCCATCAGAGAAGCTCTCCAAGGATGCAAATAATAATTAGAAGAGGTCAATATATTTATCCCTCTATCTCTCTTTTGCTAAAGGAAGCTCCATGGCCCTATGTGTCAATTTTTCCCATTCTGCTTAACTAGACAGATCTGGTGGGTCTAAATCCCACCAAGACCTCAAAGCTTTAGTTGCTCAGCCTCATATCACCTATCTACCTGTTTCTGTACTTCTGCACAGGAGAATCCCTCCACTTGTCACTGGGAGGGAGATCAGCTGAAAATAACCAGCACTACCGCCTAGGGGGATTCTTCTGGGTCTAACTCTCCTTGGAGGAATATACGAAGAAGGATAGTTATCCAGGCAGACCCATGGACAGTATGTGGCCTGAGCTGTGAATCGGGGTTGTATATGGTTTGGCACATTTTGCTAGCCTCTGCACTGAGTGCTGACAGTGATGTATGTGAGTCATTTCTGTGACTCATCTCGAGATGTGCCACAGAAGGGTAACTTCTCTGTCTGTGTGTGGGCAGCTATTTCTGGGAGGCAGGAGAGGAGAAGGGCACACAACATCAGAACAACTTCCAACCCTAATCTGACAACTGCCTTCTTCCCAGAAAGTTCTGAGTTGTGAACAGAAGCAGGGAAAAGAGAGTATCCCTCTTCAAGGCTTTGTTTTAGCTTATTTTTTTAAAAATAAAACACAATTACACTTTGTTTTAGAAGAACTGGGAAGTTACTTTAAATCTAAAAGAAAATGATGATGTTTGAAATAAAAATACATGTTGTAAGTATGAAGAAATGTTGATAATTAATATTTTTGACTGAAAGAAAACACAAAATAAACACCCAGGATGAAAGTTGTTAAGAATCATAGAGATAATTAAAATTTTAAAATATATTTGTTCAAATAGACAAAATTATTGTTGTGTTAATTATCCTGTTTTTTTTTTTTAGGAGTTTGATATTTGAAAAGATTTAAATTCTCTTTAAAAATTGTGAAGAATATTTTAATTTTTTAAAGAATAAAATGTGTATTTAAATATGAAAAAATGAACAAAAAATACCTATTTCTAAGGTAAGACAATTGAGAAATTAAAATATCCTTTTCTTAAAAAGCAAATAAATCCCCAAAGCAGAGAAGAATATGCTTTGAGTTACAAGTGGAATCCTTCTTTTGGTCATGACTCAAAGGGACATTGCCTAATTTACAAACTAGGAGCACGGGTTTTTGACTCTAAATTGAGAAGTATGACTTACAATGAATCTTTCAATACCTTTTTGGTTCTAGAATTCTCTAAATCACATTAACTTTTGTATTTCTACTTAGAAATGCTTTCTACTTTTCTAACAGCAAATATCAATATTAAGGCAATATGAGTATATTGTATCACAATGGTACCTAGAACAGGAAAAAGTCATGTGTCACATAGGTATATATAGCCTCATATAAAATATTTTCAATTGAAGGATTCTAATGGATAACAGCAAAAATATTTTGATTCATGTTAAAATACAGTATAAAATCAATCACAAAAAGTTAGCAGAGTTAAAAATATTGGACACCGAAGGAAAAATACATTAGTTTATAATCCTGTGAAAAACTTCAATATTATAACCTGTGAGTTCTTTAATTTTGGAATGCATCTTTTGTCCATTGTAAAGCTGATCTGTAAATTGTCAAAGTACTTGACTCTAATAAAACTGTAATTTGATGTAAATTCCAAAGAGGAAAATTCTGATTTTCAATATATCAAGATGAGGGCTTCCCTGGTGACTCAGTGGTAAAGAATCCACCTGCCAATGAAGAAGACATGGGTTTGATCCCTCGTCTGGGAAGATCCCTCATGCCTTGGAGCAACTAAGCTTTAACTAACTAAACCCCAACTAACCACAGCTACTGAGCCTCTGCTCTAGAGCCTGGAAGCTGCAACAACTGAGTCCATTTGCTGCAGTTATGAAAGCCCATGTACACTAGAGCCTGTGCTGCACAAGAGAAGCCGCAGCAATGAGAAGCCCATGCCCTGTAAATAGAGAGTAGCCCATGTTCACTGCAACTAGACAAAAGCTCATGCAGTAATGAAAACCCTGCACAGCCAAAAATAACTAAATAAAAAATTATTTTAAAATATATTGAGAGGAGATATTTAAGTAGTGGCAGGATATTTAGTTCATTGTACACTTAAATATTACTTATTGGTATGAATATCCAATTGTACACCTGTTTAAGTAGACTATGCTTCAGTTAATTATATAGTCCCCAAATAGCTACCTGAGTCACTGCTTAATCTATCAATCAGGGTGCCATCCTGTCAGTAAACAGAAGCAACCAGGTACTACAATAGACAGAATGTAATATGAAAAATTATTACTAGGAATAGAGTTGTTAACCAGGTTATTAAAGAAGCAGAAGACAGCACTAAGATATCAGAGGGATAATGACTGCAGGGAGTAACTGAGCTAGGATGCAGGAACCAAGGAAAGAATATAGAAGTTTCAGAAAGCTAGAGAAGGGGTCCAATGCAGCCCTCACTTTAGGGGAGAGGAATTAACACCCCCTCCTGGTGAGAGAAGTAATTTGCGGACATACGTTAAAAAATCACCACAGTGATTAATAAATGTTTCAGGAGCAATGCCTTGTTATGCTATGCTATGCACTATATCCACTTTCTCCTTTAAGTTTTACCTACGAATGTTAACGCTCATTGTGGATCTTGCCTGTGGCATCAATACTACTGTATTCCAATAGTGATTCTCTATCTTCCTCATTTTTTCTACATATATTATTTGGAGTTCTTCTGTGAGGAAGTTTGTTTATCCTCCCTCCATTTTTCATCTATATTCAATCATTTATTTATATTAGTATAGACATTTTTCATTGCATTCTTTAGATTACAATATAATCCTATCATATTTACTTTGTTGTTCAGATTGTTCTAGCTTTGATTATTGGGAGCTTTTTCAGCCTAGTTCTTTGTCCCTTTGATGTGAGCCCATGACTCCCTACCTCCCCTTTTCGAACTTACTTTTTGGAACTGTAAGATACTCAAGGCTCATATTTTATTTTTTTCTGCTCAAATCCAAGATCAGCCAATTTTTCAGGGATCCTTGGATTCTTTTATTGAATAATTGGCATTTAGAAACTAAGGTATGTGCTCTATGTGTGCTCATACAAAAAGTGATTTTTACTTTATATTACTTAGAAAAGAATTCTATGTTTATGGTAATAAATATTTATCATGAAAACTGAGGAAAATAGATAACATTATAAAAAATAATAAAAGTATGCCATATACCATTATCCTGTGATAATAACTCAATTTCTTAGTTGACTTTCCTTTTTGTATAAATATTTTTAGTAATGGGGTATCATTATGAGTTGAGTTTAGTTCTCCTTAATTAGTTCTTAATAATTACATTTCATTATTAAACATTCTTTTGAGGATTTGTACCTACATCATGATTCATTCTATTTCTGAACTTCTGTGTAAGAGATAAGCTGAAATCAACTAATGTACATTCAAAGACCAAAATAAAAGGAGAATAATGTAAGAGTGTGTTCTTAATTTAGATGAAAAGGAAATTAATAGTTATACAGATTCTTATCTGAAAAAAGAAACTTGAAACTAAAATATTCAGTATAAGACTTTTGGAGTATAGTATTACATTGTTTAGAAGATCTGATCACAGCCAAGAGAAGAAAAATAGATGTGTCACTTACTCCTAGCTTAATGTATCTATCTCTGCTTTGTAATATCTTAGATATTTATATTTTATAATTAACTTCTAATGCTATTTTTTTGGTACATAAGATTTTCCTATTTAACAATAAAGGAATACAAGGTGATATAAGTTGCAAACTAAGGTTACTATGTAGCCCCAGTTTAATGTACATATTTATTTAATTTTTACAATTTTAAGACCAAGACATAAGAATTCACTCCAGTTAACTGGCTTCAGTTTGTTTAAAAAGAAATGAATAGAAAGATGATTAGTAAATTAAAAGAGTGCTTGAACATTAAGAGAGATGGAATGAATAAAACCCATTGCACTCTATCTTTTTAGGAACAAAATAAAATGAAAGAATGTGCAGCAAATGAGAGGAGTAACAATGGGAAAAGAAAAAGGAAACAATTTTTACACTATACTGGTGATGTGCAGAGGCATAATTAAATGTTAATTTCAGCTTGCTTCCTGTGTGATGCTATACTTAAGCGGTATCTCTATCCTTAAGGTCAATAACAGTTTGAACTTTTCTCCTACTTGTGCTCTTTCTGTTGTCAGTAGTTCATCCTCAATACTTTTTTTTTCTGAAATCATTCACTAAAATAAACATTTAAATAACCACCTCTACTCAAATAAATCCAAAAATAATCAAACAAATGAAGCAACTCTCCAGATAAACCTGAAAAGGAACAAAACAAAACAACCTTAACTTTTCATTGAATCACATGAAACCATGCTATGTGAAAGTTCTGTAAATGTATCTAGGTGGTATCATTTCAGCTTCTGGAGAAAAAAGTCATCATAAAAGTTTGATATTATATGAATAAATATGAAAAAATCAACCCAAGTGTGTTAATTCCTACCGCCACACAGCAAATTACCGCAATCTTACCAGCTTAAGACAACACACAGTTATTATGTCTCAGTCAAGAGTTTTGACATGACAGCTGAGTCCTTAGCAAGGCAGTGTTGATGTGTCTGCCAGGACTCAGCTCTCATCACAGAATAAATAAAAATTTACTTGCAATAGATCCACTTCCCAACTCATTCTGGTTTTTGATGGAATTCATTTCCTTGCAGGACTGAAACTAAGGGACACAATTTATATCTGGCTCTCACCTGGAGGCCTCTCTCACTTATACAGGCCACCTGCAGTTCCTTGCACAAGGTCATTTTGTAAGCCCTTTCACAATATGGGGACTTGCTTATTCAAATCCAGCAAAGGGTGAAGAGAAATTGGCTAGCAAGACTCTATCTTAAATAAAAATGTTTTGATCATGGAAGGGATATTGAATTACCTTTTCCATTTTCTTTTATTCAGAAGCAAGTCAAGGGTCCTTCCTATACTCAGAGGGAGAAATGATGTGAATATCATGAGGTGGGAAATCCAGAGAGGCCACATTTGTGTGTGTTTTCAGCAGTCTGACCCTTTGCCCGCTATGAGTCACGTCCCTCCTGCATTCAAAATACATTTACCTCATCCTAAGTGTCCCAGTGAAGTCATGTTATTAGAGCATCAGCCCCCAAAATATACTGGCAAAGTCTAAAATCTTATTATATAAATAAGATCCAAGTGCTGATTATGATATTGCAAGTAACTATTTAAGTGTCTCCTGGGTGGGCTTCCCAGTTGGCACTAGTGGTAAAGACCTCACCTGCCAATGCAGGTTAGACATAAGAGATGCGGGTTCGAAACCTGGGCTGGGAAGATTCCCTGGAGGAGGGCAAGGCAACCCCTCCAGTATTCTTGTCTGGAGAATCCCATGGACAGAGAAGCCCTGTGGGCTGCAGTCCATGGGGTTACACAGAATCAAACACGACTGAAACAACTTGGCATACACACACATGGGTATAACCAAGGATTTATCAAACTAAAGTGACAAATTGATAGGATATCAGTCTACCACACACCCAGTATACAATGGTGGTAGAGGAACAGGTTATCAGCTATTGATAAAACCCTTCCAAAAAGGGAAATGGAGAGCAAAAGGGAGTTACTGATCCACAGCAGTTTTGAAATCCAGCCAAATGAATGATGAGGCTCCTTGATAAGATTTAAGGCCCAGGAATAACTTCCTTAAAAAAGAAACCCACTTTCTCCTCCTGTTTTTTGTTTTGTGTGCAGCTTAATACAACTCCACTTTCTGGGTTCTTGACTGCATTCTGGGCTTTTGGTTCTACCCTCTGGACAGTCTTTCCTTTTTTAGGAAAGGCAGCACGTGTTTGCAGTTGACCAGTTTTGTAAGTCCATTTCTTTCAGTAGAAACCTAGGGGCCTGATGGCCTCCATACATTTTATATTCTCTGTGCCCCATTCAATTCAAACTGGTAGTGTTTCTACTGAGATAATTTTCTCAAGAACCTTGCAGATTTCTCAAAAATTTCAGGCGGAGTCATGCCATTACACCAAAATATCATATTCGCAGATTTTTTGAGATAACTTCTCTACCTTCTGCTGAGATGGCTGAGGATTCACCTCGAGCATCCTCAGGGTCCCGTGGCTTGATAAAGAGCATCTGTGAGGCACACCCTTAATCTCTGAAAGAGCCGTTTGTAAGATTGAATACCTTGAACTTTTCATTTTCCTGAGGTCTTTAGGAAAAGAGTTTTACAGTCACATCTTTAACATTTCCTCTAGAGCATGCTATACTAACAATTTGTCTCCTGTTTTCTGTCTTTTCCCATCTGGAGTGATTGAGAATTTTCAAAATTATCAATTCATGGCTCTTTTTAAAATTCTTTGTTCAATTAATTATTATCCTTTCATATTTTACTGTAGGCAACAAGAAAAAAAAAGACAGATGGTATCTTACACTTTCCTTGGAAATCTCCTCAGATATATTCCGAAGTTCACAACTTTTTTCCAACCTTACTTTATTTCTCTACATTTCTTTGTACTGGAAAAATTCAAAGTATCCATTATGCCATTTGTTTGTCAAACAATTAAAATACACTTAGACTCAGATGCTTAAAAAATAACCTCCAGGCCTTCCATTATCATGGACTACATTTTTTTCCCTTTCTTCATATTTATTTTAGAAAATTAAGCTGTTGGTACCATTCACAGAATAAAACTGAGCAAAAGCTATTTTTCTGTTCTAGTAAGATATTCTAGTTTTTATATTGACATAATACTAACATAATTAATATTGTGTAAGTTCAAGATGTACAATGTGCTGATTTGATATATTTATATATTGCAGTATGTGATATATTACCCTCAAGCTAACATCTCCATCTTGTCACATAAATATCAATTATGATTTGTGGGAACAACTTAGATATAGACTTTCGGCAACTTTGGAGTTTATAATAGTCAAGTTGTCTGTAGTTACCATGTTGTGCATTGGATCTACAGGACTTAATTGTCTATGAATTGCAAGTTTGTAGCCTTAAACAAAATCTTTCTTTATTCTTTCTATACCCCAGCCTCTATGTAATTTTTATGAGTTTGGCTTTTTTAGATTCTACATATAATATCATGCACTATTTGAAACTACAGAATTTTTATATTTCTTTTTCCACTTCTAAAAATTGTACTAAGAATGTCCCCTGGTGGTTAAGAAAGCATAAATAATAAGATCTCTATCACCAGGCTTGGCTCAAATCTAAGCTTTAAAATTTTCTTTGTTGTTAAAGAATATATGTTTGCCTCAGTGGATTTGTTTTTTTTGTTATATATAGAAAAATACAAATGTTTTACTTAAAAATGCTCACAAATGACTGAAAAGTTTTTCATTTATAGGAAATCTTTAAGAAAAACAAGGTTTTCTTTTACACTTTCCAAATGTTGACTGCTTATTCTGTGGTGTGTGTGTGCGTGTGTGTATGTGTTTGTGTGTGTTTGCATACACGTTGTGAATACTTGCACATTGGTCCATTTACAATTCTACCTCATGGAAGACCTGGAATGTTTCTCCACCCCTTGTGAATTTTGCACAACTATCCTGGGAGTTCATATTTGTAACATTTTACTGCTTTAATTCACCCTTGGATTCTTCTCTATCCCAAACTAAAAGGGGCTTGGACCACAGTCTGCACTTATGTTGTTGATCTCGTTCACACAGACAGGATAACTCTCTCTCTCTCTCACACACACACACACAACTATTATTTTTCAAATTTCTCATTGCAATGGATTACAATTAAAGGAATGTCAACATGCTTTAGTAATCACTAAGTAATTCTCAGTTTTACCAAGTATTCAAAGTATGTCCAATTTCCCTTATCTTTATAATATCACATCCCACCCCAACCCCATCCCTACAAGTCAACAGGTAAAACTTCTAGACACCATTCTAATTCTCTGTTCTCTGTATTGAATAAAAATCAAATCTTCATATTAATAGTTTTCCAAAATGTGTACATACTTTTCATATTGTATTATTTACTACTCTCATGTAACTGTGTCCTTGTTATTGGCACTGAGAACACAAATAGTAATAATGATAAGAAAAGACTGAATGTGTTGCTAGTGAAATAAATGCAATAAAATGCTTAGGTGAGTGCTTGACATAAACAGGTGCTGCATAGTATTAGCAGTTATTACTCTTAGCTGAATCCTCACTGAATCCTTAATTCCTGTCCTTTCCTCTAGGCCAGTTGAATTTCATTCCTTTTGCAAACAGTGGGTTAGCTTAGCAGAAGTGTGCTATTTGCTGGAGAACACAGAGAATAGAAAAACACATTCAAGACAAATTACCCCTAAATCCAAACACAGGCATTTAGGCTGGATTATTCTTAATAGACACAATAAGCACAGTCACACACAGTCTTATTTCTGTTCACCAATATGGCACAAGGGGAACATCTGGTTTTTGAATAAGATCACTTTCCTCTGTCACTGATGTTTCTGGCTTATTAGAATTCATTTCAGTTACAAATAAGCTGAATATTATTTAACACAACATGCTGTGACTTTGGGGATCACTGAAGTTGAAGTGAGTTAAATATGATATCAAGCCCCCAAATATTAAAAATAGAAAGAATATTATTTTTACATGGCGATGCTTTATGGTCTATCTACTGCACAATTCAGAAGCAGAATGTTTTAACAGAAGGAAAGAGTGCCCTCTAGTGTTTTAATTGAAGATGAACAGTTAGAGAAACAGCTCATTTCACTTGTATTTATGACTAGGTTCTCAAGTGAAAATTATTTTACAGAGTACAGATTGAAACACATATAAAGTAAGAAGGTTATTAGTATAAGAGATTAGGCCACGTGAAGCTATTTATGATTCATTTTTCAAAACTTTAAGCCTAGAAAAAAGTTGGATCAAAGTTTGGACTCAGTTATGGTGATGCCTCTTCTGTTATCTAATAAAGCACAACCCCAGTATTGTAAGGTCTGCCTCAAGCATGGAATTTATACATATTTATAAGCAGTATCACAGATGCCAATATAAAAAATTACACAGATGTAAACATTTTATTGCAAAACAGTTGATTGTATACTAAATTTCCCTCAAACTACTTACTTACATATTCATGAGCAATAACTTTACCCTTATTGGATCATAATTTAATGTAAATTGCTTTTGAAAACATCTTTTAAAAGATTTCACTAAATATGGTCAGCATTTTTACGTTCTGTTTTATTACAATGACGATTAAGGTACTGCATTGTCAATTTTTCAACTAATTTGAATGTATTTCTCGAAAGTTTATTCAAGAGGAATTTAGAGAAGAGATGCAATGAAACGACCTCCCATATGCCCTTCATAGCACTGGGGCTGAGGGGCCTGTTTACATAAAAAGATGCAGAAAAATGCAAATCATTGGCCACCTGAGTCTTTAGCCCGATGTGATCTATTATTGGCTGAATCACGTCTCCAACTCCCCAAACCCATATCCTGAACCCTTGATACCTCAGAATGTGACTGTATTAGGAATCAGGGCCTTTAAAGAAGTAATTAAGGTGAAATGAAATCCTTCGGGTGGGTCTTAATTCAATATGACTGGTGTCCTAAAAAGAAGAGGAAATTAAGATAGAGACACACGTGGAGGGAAAGTCATGTGAAGACAGCAGAAGAAGTTCACAAACAAGTCCAGGAGGGAGACCTCAAGATAAACCAACCCTGCTGATATCTTGATCTCAGACTTCCAGCCTCCAGGTCTGGGCAGAAACAAGTTTCCGTTAAGCGACCCAAACTGTGGCACTTCGTTATGGCAGCTCTAGCAGACTAACCCCCAGAACGTGTCTTTTTTCTCTTGTATAATTTAGAGATTTGAAATTCATTTTCTTTTTGTCAGGAAACAGTACTTGCACATCAGTTTTGAATTCGAGTAAATGAAATTTAAACATAAACGGTGATGAATAGTATAAACCTGCCCATGTTGCCGTTGGTTAGTCGCTAAGTCATGTCCAACTCGTTTGCAATCTCATGGACCTTAGTATTTCAGGTTTCTCTGTCCATGGGATTTCCCAGGAAAAATACTGGAGTGGGGTTGTCATTTCCTTCTCCAGGGGATCTTTCTAACTCAAGGATCAAACCCACATCTCCTGCATTGGCAGGCGGGTTCTTTATCACTGAGCCATCAGGGAAGCCCAAACTTGCTATCATAAGTGATAAATAAATATTAGCAAAGATTGTCATTAGCTGGGCCCATGGTTATGGTCCACATGGTGGTGTCCTCACTATATCCTTCTTCTTTTGCTGAGGCCAAATACACTGTCCCCTCCGTGTCAGCAAAACCATGGGTCCACCTGGCAGTAGAGGACCCAGAGGGGAGGATGTTCGTCTTGTAAGCTATAACAGTCTACAGCTACCTGCAGTACTCACAGTAGAGCCCCGTGTGCAGATGTTAGAACCCACATCTCACCTGAACTTGTATTTATGGTCACGGTGCCAGGGAACCAGGGAGAACTAAACCAAACCAGCCAACATCATGTTCTCCAGTCATTTAACATTTAAAAATAACTTTCTCATTAAACTGATCATAATTTGTAGACTCTTTCAGTTTTGACTGTAAAACACTGCCGCTGCTGCTAAGTCACTTCAGTCGTGTCCGACTCTGTGAGACCCTATCGACGGCAGCCCACCAGGCTCCCCTGTCCCTGGGATTCTCCAGGCAAGAGTGCTGGAGTGGGGTGCCATTGCCTTCTTTGGTAAAACACTGGGATGTCTCAAATAAATTGATATACTTAATCAACTTTCCCAGGTTAATATTTTAAAACATATTGTGTTATACTATATATAAAGCAAAATAGAAGGACATAATATTCATTTATTCATTCATTCTTCTGTTCATAGGGTTGTAAAGAGTCTGACATAACTGAGTGACTAAAACACACACACAGAGGTAATATACTATTTTTGATAGGACAGTTTTTTTCCTCTTTCTTGAGGTCACCAGTTTAAATATTCACTAGACAGGTTATTACTTTATTTTTTATGTCCTTATTAAATACTACATGGTCTTGATTGCTCTCGTGTTACTAGCCTTACCGTAAATAAGTCATTGAGCCAAGTAATATGAGTCTCAAACTTTATTATTTAAAAAAATATATATATATATTTAGTCTGTTCTAGGTTAAGCATAAGCTGGAATCAAGATTGCTGGGAGAAATATCAATAACCTCAGATATGCAGATGACTCCACCCTTATGGCAGAAAGTGAAGAGGAACTAAAAAGCTTCTTGATGAAAGTGAAAGAGGAGAGTGAAAAGTTGGCTTAAAGCTCAACATTCAGAAAATGAAGATCATGGCATCTGGTCTCATCACTTCATGGGAAATAGGTGGGGAAACAGTGGAAACTGTGTCAGACTTTATTTTTTTGGGTCCCCAAATCACTGCAGATGGTGACTGTAGCCATGAAATTAAAAGACGCTTACTCCTTGGAAGGAAAGTTATGACCAACCTAGATAGTATATTAAAAAGCAGAGACATTACTTTACCAACAAAGGTCCACCTAGTCAAGGCTATGGTTTTTCCTGTGGTCATGTATGGATGTGAGAGTTGGACTGTGAAGAAAGCTGAGCTCTGAAGAATTGATGCTTTTGAACTGTGGTGTTGGAGAAGATTCTTGAGAGTCCCTTGGACTGCAAGGACATCCAACCAGGCCATTCTGAAGAAGATCAGCCCTGGGATTTCTTTGGAAGGAATGATGCTAAAGCTGAAACTCCAATACTCAGGCCACCTCATGCGAAGTGTTGACACAATGAAAAAGACTCTGATGCTGGGAGGGATTGGGGGCAGGAGGAGAAAGGGATAACAGAGGATGAGATGGTTGGATGGCATCACTGACTCGATGGACATGAGTTTGAGTGAACTCCGGGAGTTGGTGATGGACAGGGAGGCCTGGCGTGCTGCGATTCATAGGGTCACAGAGTCGGACACGACCGAGCAACTGAACTGAACTAAACTTCATAAAACGACTTTTAAAATGGTCTCATTAGGAGACTTGCTTATGGTTGTTGTGAATTTCAGATGAACTGGGTCCCAACAGCAAATCAACAATATCCAGTTCATGGATCTGGTTAGTTTATTTCATAAATTCCAACTTGGAGTGAGAAAGAAAAGACTAGCAACTAGCAGGGGAAGCTAGCAGCATGACTTTCATCGGCTAACATATTTATCTCTAGTTTCTCTCTGGAAACTTGTTTTGAGAAGAATTTTGTTCCTGCCTCTGGGACTGGAACATAGAACTGGTTTACTGAAAGAACTGATCAGGAGCACTGATTTAGGAGCACTGAGTACACAGCTGGTGCATAATTCACGGCACCAATTGCCCTACTTATTTAACTTCCCATGAAACTTTCTAGAGATGCCGTTTTTGAGACAAAAATAGAATATATGCTCTAATAATATTCTTGATTTGTGCATTTTTACATTAATTTGTATGACATTAATCACTTTACAGATATTATAATAATGCAAATGGAATCTTTGTAACAATGAAGTTACATAAAATTAGAAATATCTTGCCAAACTCATTACATATGGTAACTATATTTAGAGATGTTAATTTTTAAATGAAAGTCACTTTTTATACATCTGTATTTGGTTGACAATGTTCTGTTTTCCCGTGTTTTAATTGATGGAAATTTAGTATTGATTTCTCTATAAATATCTACATGATTATAGCTATGCAAAAGTGGCAGATAATCACTGAAATGTTGAAATGTTTTAAGAAAATTAACATGGTCCTTCTACAGGTCAGATCAGATCATATCAGTTGCTCAGTCGTGTCCGACTCTTTGCAACCCCGTGAATCGCAGCACGCCAGGCCTTCCTGTCTGTCACCAACTTCCGGAGTTCACTCAGACTCACGTCCATCGAGTCAGTGATGCCATCCAGCCATTTCATCCTCTGTCGTCCCCTTCTCCTCCTGCCTCCAATCCCTCCCAGCATCAGAGTCTTTTCCAATGAGTCAACTCTTTGCATGAGGTGGCCAAAGTACTGGAGTTTCAGCTTTAGCATCATTCCTTCCAAAGAAATCCCAGGGCTGATCTCCTTCAGAATGGACTGGTTGGATCTCCTTGCAGTCCAAGGGACTCTCAGGAGTCTTCTCCAACACCACAGTTCAAAAGCATCAATTCTTCGGTG
>NW_011494926.1:2004390-2004776 GCF_000754665.1 Bison bison bison | reverse complement strand
CAATTCTTCAGTGCTACAGTCTTCTTCACAGTCCAACTCTCACATCCATACATGACCACTGGAAAAACCATAGCCTTGACTAGGTGGACCTTTGTTGGCAAAGTATTGTCTCTGCTTTTTATTATGCTATCTAGGTTGGTCATAACTTTCCTTCCAAGGAGTAAGCGTCTTTTAATTTCATGGCTACAGTCACCATCTGCAGTGATTTGGGAGCCCAGAAAAATAAAGTCTGACACTGTTTCCACTGTTTCCCCATCTATTTCCCATGAAGTGGTGGGACCGGATGCCATGATCTTCATTTTCTGAATGTTGAGCTTTAAGCCAACTTTTTCACTCTCCTCTTTCACTTTCATCAAGAGGCTCTTTAGTTCCTCTTCACTTTCTGC
>NW_011494926.1:2003653-2004290 GCF_000754665.1 Bison bison bison | reverse complement strand
TCTTCAGTGCTCAGTCTTCTTCACAGTCCAACTCTCACATCCATACATGACCACTGGAAAAACCATAGCCTTGACTAGGTGGACCTTTGTTGGCAAAGTATTGTCTCTGCTTTTTATTATGCTATCTAGGTTGGTCATAACTTTCCTTCCAAGGAGTAAGCGTCTTTTAATTTCATGGCTACAGTCACCATCTGCAGTGATTTGGGAGCCCAGAAAAATAAAGTCTGACACTGTTTCCACTGTTTCCCCATCTATTTCCCATGAAGTGGTGGGACCGGATGCCATGATCTTCATTTTCTGAATGTTGAGCTTTAAGCCAACTTTTTCACTCTCCTCTTTCACTTTCATCAAGAGGCTCTTTAGTTCCTCTTCACTTTCTGCCATAAGGGTGGTGTCATCTGCATATCTGAGGTAACTGATATTTCTCCCAGCAATCTTGATTCCAGCTTGTGCTTCTTCCAGCCCAGCGTTTCTCATGATGTACTCTGCATAGAAGTTAAATGAGCAGGGTGACAATATACAGCCTTGACGTACTCCTTTTCCTATTTGGAACCAGTCAGTTGTTCCATGTCCAGTTCCAACTGTTGTTTCCTCACCTGCATACAGGTGTCTCAAGAGGGAGCAGGTGGTCTGGTAT
>NW_011494926.1:2000536-2003553 GCF_000754665.1 Bison bison bison | reverse complement strand
CTGGTATTCCCATCTCTTTCATAATTTTCCACAGTTTATTGTGATCCACACAGTCAAAGGCTTTGGTATAGTCAATAAAGCAGAAATAGATGTTTTTCTGGAACTCTCTTGCTTTTTCAATGATCCAGCAGATATTGGCAATTTGATCTCTGGTTCCTCTGCCTTTTCTAAATCCAGCTTGAACATCTGGAAGATCACTGGTCATGTATTGCTGAAGCCTGGCTTAGAGAATTTTGAGCATTACTTTACTAGCATGTGAGATGAGTGCAATTGTGTGGTAGTTTGAGCATTCTTTGGCATTGCCTTTCTTTGGGATTGGAATGAAAACTGCCCTTTTCCAGTCCTGTGGCCACTGCTGAGTTTTCCAAATTTGCTGACATATGGAGTGCAGCACTTTCACAGCATCATCTTTCAGGATTTGAAATAGCTCCACTGGAATTCCATCACCTCCACTAGCTTTGTTCGTAGTGATGCTTTCTAAGGCCCACTTGACTTCCCATTCCAGGATGTTTGGCTCTAGGTGAGTGATCACACCATCATGATTATCTGGGTCGTGAAGATCTTTTTTTGTACAGTTCTTCTGTGTATTCTTGCCACCTCTTCTTAATATCTTCTGCTTCTGTAGTTCCCTCATCTCACACTCTAGTAAAGTAATGCTTAAAATTCTTGAAGCCAGGCTTCAGCAATATGTGAACCATGAACTTCCAGATGTTCATGCTGGTTTTAGAAAAGGCAGAAGAACCAGAGATCAAATTGCCAACATCCGTTGGATCATGGAAAAAGCAAGAGAGTTCCAGAAAAACATCTATTCCTGTTTTTTGACTCTGCCAAAGCTTTTGACTGTGTGGATCACAATAAACTGTGGAAAATTCTGAAAGAGATGGGAATACCAGACCACCTGAACTGCCTCTTGAGAAATTTGTATGCAGGTGAGGAAGCAACAGCTGGAACTGGACATGGAACAACTGACTGGTTCCAAATAGGAAAAGGAGTACGTCAAGGCTGTATATTGTCACCCTGCTCATTTAACTTCTATGCAGACTACATCATGAGAAACTCTGTGCTGAAGGAAGCACAAACTGGAATCAAGATTGCTGGGAGAAATATCAATAACCACAGATATGCAGATGACACCACCCTTATGGCAGAAAGTGAAGAACTAAAGAGCCTCTTGATGAAAGTGAAAGAGGAGAGTGAAAAAGTTGGCTTAAAGCTCAACATTCAGAAAATGAAGATCATGGCATCTGGTCCCATCACTTTATGGCAAATAGATGGGGAAACAGAGGAAACAATGGCTGACTTTATTTTTCTGGGCTCCAAAATCACTGCAGATGGTGATTGCAGCCATGAAAGGAAACGATGCTTACTCCTTGGGAGGAAAATTATGACCAACCTAGAGTGCATATTAAAAAACAGAGATATTACTTTGCCAACAAAGGTCCATCTAGTTAAGGCTATGGTTTTTCCAGTGGTTATGTATGGATGTCAGAGTTGGACTATAAAGAAAGCTGATCACCAAAGAATTGATGCTTTTGAACTGTGGTGTTGGAGAAGATTCTTGAGAGTCCCTTTGCCTGCAAGGACATCCAACAAGTCCATCCTAAAGGAGATCGGTCTTGGGTTTTCATTGGAAGACTGATGTTGAAGCTGAAACTCCAATACTTTGGCCACCTGATGCGAAGAGCTGACTCATTAGAAAAGACCCTGATGCTGGGAAAGATTGACTGCAGGAAGAGAAGGGGACGACAGAGGATGAGATGGTTGAATGGTATCACCAACTTGATGGACATGGGTTTGGTAGGGTCCAGGAGTTGGTTATGGACAGGGAGGCCTGGCGTACTGTGGTTCATGGGGTCGCAAAAAGTTGGACACGACTGAGCAACTGAACTAATACTGATTTCTGTCCTTTATTGAGCCCATCTTTTTATGAAATTTTCCCTTGGTATCTCTAATTTTCTTGAAGCAATCTCTAGTCTTTCCCACTCTATTGTTTTCGTCTATTTCTTTGCATTGATCACTGAGGAAGGCTTTCTTATCTCTCCTTGCTATTCTTTGGAACTCTGCATTCAAATGGGTATATCTTTCCTTTTCTCCTTTTCTTTTGGCTTCTCTTCTTTTCACAACTTCTTTCAAGGCCTCCTCATGGAGTCATTTTGCTTTTTTGCATTTCTTTTTCATGGGGATGGTCTTGATTCCTGTCTCCTTAACAATGATACGAACCTCCATCCATAGTTCATCAATTAGTCTGTCTGGCAGATCTAGCCTGAATGAATGTTTAGATAGCTTCAAAGCTGACTGAATGTTCTTTACAATGTTGAATATTATCTTATGGTGCAAAATGATACAAGAATTGCTAAGTCAAAGGGCACAAACATTTTAAAGTCTTTTATTAATCGCCCAATTATCTTCCAGAAGGTTTTACCAGTTTACTGTTTACTCAGGCACTATAAGTAGAATCTTTTTTCCCAAGATAATTATTTTCTAGTCTTTGAAATTGATTGTGTGATTAACTTCCTATTCCTGCATATCCAAATGTGTGCTGCTCCTTCTTAATATCTATGCTAAATTCAAAGTATAGCATATTTTTAGGTATACAAAAGTTTGTCAAATATCTACTTTTGAAGGTTTAGTTTTTAGGTGTCTTTTTTCTTAGGAATAGCTGAGTCAATTGTAACTGAAACTGTTGACAGTAGAAGACAAGTGAGTGTTAAATGTAATTTATAAGTGAAATTGAAATCATTTCTCAAAGAGGAATTGTATAGGTTCTGTATAGGCTCTGCTTAGAAAGAGAAGCTAAATATAATATGTGTTTACCAAGAATGCCAGCATGTCATTTTACAATGTTATAATAATTGTTTTTTTTTTTTTTTTGCTTATTTGATTTATATCTATTATCTCATGTTCTATTCAATCTCTCATTTTATTCTCTTTTATTTTTTAAAATTTAATTTTAATGCTTTCTCCTACTAGTTTAGAATAATGCACACTATTTCCAATTGAATGATTATCTTAGGAAT
>NW_011494926.1:1986817-2000436 GCF_000754665.1 Bison bison bison | reverse complement strand
CTTAGGAATTACAATACAGCCTTATGTAAGAAATTAAAAAATAATCAATATCTTCAAAATAATACAAGGCTTTTTATGACTGAATTCATTTAACTTTTTCTGACACATGCTAGAGTTGCTTTGTATTTAATTGTTTTTGTTTTCAATTCATATATGATATATAGTTGTACTTTACAATCAATATTTCTTTTGATTTATAAACACAGCTACCATTTGCATGTTTTCTATATGTTGATTTACAGCAGAAATTTTTAAGACTTAAGCTCAAGAGGCAGCATCTCAAGTAGCCCTGAGAGAACTACTCCGAGGAGGTGAGGGAAGGAGCTAGGTCCTGCAACAAAAGGCAAGTAGTCTGAACATCAAAAAATTATTGTTAATTAAGGAAAATCAGAAAACCCAAGTTAAGGAATTTGACACTTTTCTATTTATGGGAAGATGCAAGAGTCTAGGCTCACTGGAATCATACCTTTCATACACGTCTCAGCTATCCTGGGCCAGTATCCTGTGTTTTTCACATCCTGAGCTCCCTTGGGGCTCACCACAGCTAGTGGCTGCAGTCTGATGGCTGCTAGATCCCAGGGATTCTTTTCCTTCCTGAGTGCCCTTAGGGTTCACCAGCTCACACTGGTGAGCTGTAATCACTGATGACTATGACATCCTTACTTATGGGTACAGCTGGAAATAGTCCATTTCTCATATGTAATAGGAATCTATTATAGTTCCAATCCTCCATGTAAAGACCACTTCTCTACGGTCTGAAATAGTATCCCTTAGAATTTTTACTTTTTAGGAAACCATGGTGTCAACAATTTGCAGCTTATCTAAATTTTTAAAGAATTTTGTTCCCATTCTTGAAAGATCTTTTACTTGTCAAGAATTACACTTGGACAATCTATTGAGCACTGGTTTTCCATCATCTTACATCCTCTGTGGTCATGAGATAAATTGTCCATTTAACTAATGTTCCTTTGATGGTACTGTTTTATCTTACTGGCTATCTTTCAAATTTTCTCTTTGTATCAGTGTCCTACATTTTCTGTATAATATTTCTAATGCATCTAATATTAGATGCATGTTTCTCCTATTTATCTTAATTATAAATCATTGAGATTTAAAAATCTGTGGAGTGGTGCATGTCTCAGAAATATCTAATGGGCTCCTCAGGATCTCTTGCTTTCTTCCATCCCTGGGGTCCTTAGTAATTTTTAACCTCAATAACTGATGTATATTTTATCTCATTTTATCTCTACGTGGTCTCCAGCAACATTTGTGAGCTCCATTATATTTTACTTTTCTGTGTCATGCCTTCTGCTGCCTGTCCCATACAGTTCCATGGCTCTATGGAATACCTTTGATTCAGTTAATTCTCCAAGGGGGTAAATTTTGGCTGAAGAGATACAGGAAAGGATAGACTCTGATTTATATGGAAAACTGACAGTTGCTAATTGATCCACCTTAGGCAACAGTCAGAATAGAATTAAATAACTAATTTGACAGTCTAATGATAATATTGACACTGTTGATTGTTGGAGGAAAAAATTGTGACAACCCATGTCATAACATGTCAATAAAATCATTGGGACTTTAACCTCTGTTTAATGGGTAGGCAGTGCAAATAGGAACTTAAGCATTGAGAGAGGCAGTGGTTGTTGCAATTGGTTCATAGGAGGACAGTGATGATTATAAAGATTGTGGAAAGAATTGGCTCTGCAAATAACACTGAAGTTTTTGCAAAAAGAAATGTTAGACTCAGAGAAGCCAACAGGCAACTCATTGCATACTGTGAGAAGTCATTAGGTCTTGTTTTCACTATTAAGCAGACTCTAATATCTAGTAGTCACAGAAAAGAGAACTGAAAACCTGACCTAAAATCTGATAGGGTTGCAAGGATTCCATTGCTGGTAGGCATGCTAAATTGCTTCAGTCATGAATGACTCTTTGCAACCCTGTTGACTGTAGCCTGCCAGGATCCTCTGTCCATAGGATTCTCCAGGTAAGAATACTGGAGTGGGTTGTCATTTTCTCCTCCAGGGTATCTTCCTGACCTAGAGACTGAACCCACATCTTTTATGTCTCCTGCATTGGCAGGAGGGTTCTTTACCACTAGCACCATGTGGGAAGCCCTTATTACTGGTGGTGGTGGTGATTTAGTGCTAAGTCATGCCCAACTTTTGTGAGCCCATAGGATGTAGCCCACCAGGCTCTTCTCCATGGGATTTCCCAGGCAAGAATACTAGAGTAGGGTTGTCATTTCCTTCTCCATTACTAGTATAGATAGTAAATAATTAAAAAAATCATATCCTGGGGACAATTGCAGAGTTTAATGTCACTATCAAAGATTTAAAGAACACATAGGACCTCCCTCTAAAAAACAGGTGGATTTTGGCGATTCACAATGGACTGCCATAACCTTAACTTGACTTGTTGGATGTTGTATCTTTACTGGAATAAATCTGCAGAGCTGTTCTCATTAGATATGCTGATGTTATCAGTCTAGCACAAGCATTCTCTTCAGTCTCCATCAATAGGGATGTTTAAATCCAGCTCACTTTTATATGACAGCATATGACAGTATACAGGGCAAAGTTTATTATCTTGCTTTTTGTTGTAAATTAGTCTGTTACACATATCATTGTTTTCATTTCACACTGTACGTGTCCACTATATTGATGATATTTTATCACTTGGTTTTGGCTAGAAGTGACAAGTTTCTTTGGAAACTATTTAGAGTAGGAGATGAAAACCAATGAGGAGTCAGGGTCTGTCACAATAGTGAAGAGTTGTGGAGTCCAGTGGTCTGGAGTTTGCTCTCTACATTTAAGGTGATGCATTTCATCGTTGCTATCTCTGAGAAAGAGGCAGAGTGCATGGTGGGCAACTCTGGATGTTGGGGACAGCACACCTGTGTGTGCTCTAATCCCCTTATTCCATTTCAGAAAACTACTGATTTCAAGAGGGGCTGAGAGTGAGAGGCAGGTCAAATATACAGAGGCCAAGGAACAAGTTGATCTGCCACTGTGGATCACAACCCAGGCCATGTAATGGTAGTAGAGCTGCCTGTAGTTCATAGGGTGCTGTATGGAATCTCTGCCACTGCTAAGTCACTTCAGTCATGTCTGACTCTGTGAAACCCCCTTAGATGGCAGCCCACCAGGCTCTGCTGTCCCTGGGATTCTCCAGGCAAGAACACTGGAGTGGGTTGCCATTTCGTTCTCCAATGCATGAAAGTGAAAATTAAAAGTGAAGTTGCTCAGTTGTGTCTGACTCTTCACGACCCCATGGACTGAAGCCTACCAGTCTCCTCCGTCCATGGGATTTTCCAGGCAAGAGTACTGGAGTGGGTTGCCATTGCCTGGAATGTACTGGAGTGTGTTGTTCCATGCCATGGAATCTCTGGAAAACTACAAAAAAAAAAGAATTTAACAGAGGACCTTTTGGGATGTGGAGCAAGGCCATTTATTTCCTAATAGAAAATGCTCAGTGTGTAAAAGAGCTCCTGTCATGTTACCAGCCCCTAGTGGTTCTGTCTGACCATGAAAAAAAAATTATGAAAGTGAAAGGCGTTCAGATGTGTCCGACTCTTTGAGACCCCATGGACTATACAGTCCATGGAATTCTCTAGGCCAGAATGCTGGAGTGGTTAGCCTTTCCCTTCTCCAGGGGATCTTCCCAAACCAGGGATCAAACCCAGGTTTCCCACATTGCAGGCAGATTCTTTACCAGCTGAGCCACAAGGGAAGCCCCTGTCTGACTGTAGGACATTGTTATAACTGACCTTGCTTCATGAGATTTCCTTCACAAAAATGATTGTTACTAGATTTATTATGTCATAAGTTCCAGCAGGTCCAACAGCAATCCATTGTAAAATAAAAATGTTATATTCAAAATTAGACCCAAGCATGCAAAAAAGACACAAGTAAATAATGAACTGGAAGCCCTATTCCTCAACTCAAAACTAAGGCCTCATAGAGCGGTCCCTAAAGTTAATTCAAAGTGCAGAAAAGATCTCACTCAGGCCAAGATCAGAGATGAGCTGTTATGATACATGGGCATTAACCAGAAATAGGCTGTCCACTCATGGTGCTCAAAAACCCCCAAATGAAGGGAAATCCTCCATGTAGAAGGATGCATGAAATAACTGCTTTTCTTAGCATTCTTTAGAGAGAATTTCAAGTTTATTCTTACAACTGTTACGTGTTTGAGGTCCCCAAATTATGTGAGATCATTTTCTAAAAGATGTTCAACTTGGATGTGTGTGCTCGGTTGTGTCTGACTCTTTGCAACCCCATGGACTATAGCCTACCAGGCTCCTCTTTTTATGGAATTGTCTAGGCAAGAATACTGAAATGGGTTGCCATTTCCTTCTCCAGGTGATCTCTGTGACCTAGGGATTGAATGGGCATCTCCTGCAATGGCAAGAGGATTCTTTACCACTGAGCCACCTGGGAAGGCCCATTCAACTTGGTCAAACCTGAAATTCACTTTTTCCTACTCTAGCAAATATTCCTCAAACAGTGGCTGAAGAGCTCAATTTAGTTTGGAGGGGTTTCAGATTTTACTAGTTCCCTAGCCCAATAATTCTTTTTCCTTTCTTATCAGCTCATCAGTTCATTTATAAAGATGATTTCAACTATTTAAACAATATTTTTGTTTGTAAAGGAATATTGATTTTGTTTCCCAGTCCATTATATTACTGCAAATAGCTGAAATACCAATTATCGATGACCAATTGGAGCCGCCTGGAAGTCTATATACACAGAGGGTGTATATATATAGTCTGTGTAAAAGTCTATGTACAGAGGATACCAGGATCACACTGAGATGAGACTCTTGCCAAGTTTTTAATCTTCAAAACACATCCCATGAAAAAGAGAAACTAGTCAAGTGAATAAGAAAAGCAGTGTCTTAAGACAAGATTAAATAGTTGGTTAGACTGGTGGATATCCACAGGAGGAGAACTAAAAATAAAAAATGATGTGTTGAAGAGTGGTTTAGACATATCGTTCTACAGGCTGCTTATAAAAGGTTCAACCTTCCCAGAGGAGTCCACCTATGTCACACATCTCTAGTAATTTGCATGTAAATTACTCACAGAGCATGTAATTTATAAAAAGCAGAGAATGAGCTCAGAAGATTGATTTTCTCCTTCACTATTTAGGTTTTAGCCATTAAAATATGTCTGTATTCATTCTTTCCTTTATCTGCCTACCAGTAACTAAAATGTTTCTCATAAAGCAGTCAAATCCCAAGAGTCTTACTTCTCCCCCGGGAAATAACACTGTATTTATCTAAGTGTGTATACTGGTTATTGACTGGATATGATTTATTGCTCTAGGAGACTGTGAGCTTCTCAAGAACAAATTTTGTATATTTACTCATCTTTTGTGTCCCTGCTTCTAGAATACAGTGGGTTTGCAGTAAATGCTTATTTAATTTAATAGATTAGCAGTCCTTTTCCTCAAAAATGTTTTCTGTCTTAACTGTCTTAAAATGACTCAACTTAGCTTTCCTTTTCATAAATGTGAAGGTTTACAATTCAAATGCACATATGCTATTTTGAAGGAATAACATATTCAGTTATATCCCTCAAGGGAAAAAAAAAAAGCTAAACTATATTCTAAAACAAGCTTTTTAATAATTTTGTCACTGCATGAGAAACACAGTATCAGTGAGTTTTACACAGAGAAAGGCTAGAGATTATGAGGTATAATGATTTCTGACACTAACTACCCAAAATGAGGCCAAGTTTACAGACTACGAGCACAAGCAACAGACTGTCCTCACTCCAGATAAATGTCAAAAGTTTGAAAATATTCAGGCTAACCTCACTTCTAAGTAGTTGTTCACAGACTTGGGGGTTCCATTACCCTCCTTAGATCTGATGAATTTTGAGAATGACTCATAGAATCAGAAAAGCAATCTACTTACAATTATAGTTTCACACAGCAAAAGATGCAAATCAGAACCAGCCAAAGGGAGAGACACATAGGTGAGGTCTAGGAGGGTCCTGAATGCAAAACGTTGCTTGTCTCCTGAGACATGTTACCTGATTTTCACACTGAAAGATGACTATATGCAAAGGACTGCCCATCAGGAAAACTGCTGTCCAGAATTTTTGTTGTTGTTCAGTCCAAATCTTTGTGACACCATGGACTGCAGCATGCTAGGCTTCCCTGTCCCTTCACTGTTTCCCAGAGCTTGCTCAAACTCATGTCCATTGAGTCAGTGATGGCATCCAACCATCCTCCCATTAGTCAAATGAAAGGCCAGGCCATTCTTTGCAGGAAGTTAATTCTCCACTACACTGCAGCTTTTATGATATAGGATACCACTTGGCAGAATGCTGGCAGTAGGTGTTAGAACTGTAGCTAGGTGGCCAGAAGCAGAGATTTTCAAAGGAAATAGACAGTAATGGGCATGTAAGCAAAAGTCAGTGACTGTATTTTCATTTGCAATCAAACTTCTCCAAGTCTCTTGATTATATTTTCCCTAATTACCTTTGTCTCATTTGACTATTTGTCATCCATACTTGTACAGGACAATCATCAAGGAAGCCTGAGCCTAACAGGCTTCATTAGAGACATCAAAGATGAAGTTGAGCTGCATGCAAGACTTCAATAGTGAGTTAGACAACAATGATGATTTCTTCCACTATTGGAGGTAAGATCAAAAGGCATATTAATTGAGATTCATTGTATTAATTCATTGGTTCTACCAAAACTAAGTACATCCAAAAGAAAAAAAAAAGATGACTTACAAAACAACTTTTTTCTCACAGTTCTGAAGACCAAATGTCTGAGCTGAAGATATGAGCAGGGTTGGTTTATACTGAGGTCTCTCTTCTCAGTTTGTAGATGTCTGTCTTCATATGGTCTTCCTTCTGTGTGGATTCTAGTTTCCTTATACAGACACTAGTCATGTTGGATTAGGGCATACCCTCAGGACCTGATTTTAACTTAATTACCTCTTGAAAAGCCCCATCTCCAAAAACAGTCACATTAGGAGGTCATGGGAGGTAAGACTTCAACAAAGGAATTTTGAGGGAACATTTTTCAGACTGTAACACCATGGATCTATTCCTGTATCTTTATCAGTCTAACCTTTGTTATCTCTGTCCTTTGTTAGTGAGTAGTATTAGAAATAACAAATTATTTGAAACTTCTGCAGGGTAAAATATTAGGTAGTTTCAAAAAGTATTAAGAATCTATTATAAATATTGATATTTATATTCTAACAAAATAGTATGTGAATTACTTAGTTGAATATTTAGATCTGATGTTTTATACAGTGTGATGTGGTGAGCTTTTCCACAGACAAATATGTTATGATAATAGCTTATCATTTATTAGGTGATTAACTATAAATAATTTTTAAAAAGTGTATGAGTATATAAATGCAAGTATTGGTAAAAATGTTTAGATAAATCTAAGTAAAAAATTTAAACAATATATTTATTTTTCTAATATCCCATTATGATTCATAAATTATTAATCTAATAAAGCAGGAAATGGGACTATTAACTTACCCTTGGTTATCATTTCCTGTAAAGAATAATTTATATATGCCTTTGAAATTAGTGTAATTTGTGAAATCTAGAATTCTTCCTTCTTGTGCGATATTTCATAGTTTTTTTGCTAAAGACTGATTCCACAAGAATGTGCCATCTCGCTGTCTATTGTAAGAGGAATTTTATTGTATGGTTTGTTTATGCTTCCTTGAGGCTCCCCATGTGGCACTAGTGGTAAAGAATCTGCCTGCCAGTGTAGGAGATGTAAGAGACCCAGGTTCTGTCCCTGGGTCAGGAAGATCCCCTGGAGGAGGGCATGGCAACTCACTCCAGTATTCTTGCCTTGAGAATCCCATGGACAGAGGAGCCTGGTGGGCTACAGTCCATGGAGTTGCAAAGAATTGGACATGACTGAAGTAACTTAGCATGCATACATAGATTTTCCCCCTAAATTTCATTTTCTCATTGTTTCTTGCTGGTGTATAGAAATGCAATTGATCATTTTATGTTGACCTTGATCATTGTGACTTTACTAAATTCATTTATTAGTTCTAGTAGCAAAGAACTTTGATAAGGACTTGATCTATATGATAAAGCATTTTGGCATTTCACAAGGTCAAAAGGATGGTCATTATTAGCTCAAGGACTGAGTCTATATAGCTACCAGAGTTCACACATTAGTGGTTAAGTTTAATAGAACACTCTGACTTTTTGGAGATAGTTAAAACAATATTTTCACAGACTATGATAATATCAGAATTCTAATGCGAATAAAATTTATCATTAAAATAAAAACAATTACATATGCATTTCACCTTTGGAAAGATAAGATATATCTCTGAGATACTTTCAAGAGATTTTGGCCAAAGTCATGCTGTAGCATTTTGTGAAACACGTAGATCTGCATTTATTGAAAAAGGAAAATCCCAATTGAATTATGTCTTCTAACGTCCAAAGATTGTTGTCACTAACCAAAAGAAGATAACATTACATGCTAAACTTGATTCAATAGCATAATAGGATGCGACATTCCAAATATGTCTTTATGTTATCTTTGATAAAAATGCAACTTGAAGTTTATTATCATCAGTTTTATTGACTATTATAGGAAAGGCATTTTATTAGGTATTTTTCTTGTTGAAATTGATTGGAGTTAGAAAGATTGGACAGGAAAAAACGAATAATTCAGGCCACATTTCTCTGAAGTTTTTCAGGTTGATTCAGAGTAATTACAAAGTAATCATATATGCTTCAGAAGATTACAATGGTTGTGAAAGAAAACTGGATAACAATGATGGATGTGGGAATAGGGAGGACTGTAAGGAGGTACTGAGAGGGTTCTGATAAGAGAAGAAAGTGACTTGAAAAAGTATGGTAGTTGGAATGGAAAGAAGTGGATGGACTTAACCAATTTTTTGAAGTATTAAGCAATATAACTTACTAAAGAATCCAGCTGGTGAAGGAAGTGTTGGTTAAGAACAAATTAGGAATGATTAATGGGCAGAGGAGCCTGGAGGGCTACAGTCAATGGGGTTGCAAAAGGCAGGACATGACTGAGAGACTAAGCATACACTCACACAATCATTTTCTGCCTGATGACTACAATTATTGGGATATCAAAATTGAGAATATTGCAGGTTTGCAAAGGAGGAAAACAAAAGTTTTCCCTTGGATATGTAAAGTTTGAGATACAGAATAGTTATTTATGTATAAATTAATACATTAAAAAGCTGGCTTAAAACTCAACATTCAAAAAAAACTAAGATCATGGCATCTGGTCCCATCACTTCATGGCATGGGGAAACAATGGAAACAGTGACAGACTTTATTTTCTTGGGCTCCAAACTCACTGCAGATGGTGACTGCAGCCATGAAATTAAAAGATGCTTGTATTAAAAAGAAGAGACAATTATGTAAAGTTTAAAAATAAAATAAAATTAAAAAAAAAAAAGTAGAGACATTACTTTGCTGACAAAGGTCCATATAATCAAAGCTATGGTTTTTCCCATAGTCATGTATGGATGTGAGAGTTGGATCAAAAAGAAGGATGAATGCTGAAGAATTGTTTCATTCCAATTGTCGTGTTAGAGAAGACTCTTCAGAGCCCCTTGGACAGCAGGGAGATCAAACCAGTCAATCTTAAAGGAAGTCAACCCTGGATATTCATTGGAAGGACTGATGCTGAAGTTGAAGCTCCAATATTTTGGCCACCTGATGCAAAAAGGTGACTCATTAGAAAAGAACCTGATGCTGGGAAAGATAGAAGGCAGGAGGAGAAGTGGATGATAGAGGATGAGATGATTGGATGGCGTCACCATCTCAATGGACATGAGTTTGAGCAAGCTCCAGGAGATGGTGAAGGACAGGGAAGCCTGAAATGCTGGAGTCCATGGAGTCTTAAAGAGTTGGAGACTGAGCAACTGAACAACAAATTTATGTATCAGTCATGTCAGGAATGTCAAGCATCTACTGCTTGTATGGTGAGTCATAACTGGCTACAGGAATGTGTGAACTGTCTGTGTGCAGATGATATATAACACTAAGTTGTTATCATACAGGAAAGGAATTTAGACAGAGGCAGTTAGGGATTAGCAATAAACTTCAGGGCTTTCCCAACATTTATAATTCAGAAGGAAGTACAAACAGCATCAAAGGAGAATTAGAAAGAAGACAGTATATCAGAAAATAAGCCAAGAAAAGGCAGTGTAAGAAAACAAAGTAAGCAAGTTTAGAAAGTAAGAAGTCATCATCTGGGGTTAAAGAAAATGTGAGATAAGAAGAGCTGACTGTACTCAAATCATCCACAAATACAGCTCAACTTTTAAACTACTTTCAGATCTGACCACTTTTTATTACCTTATTCTTATATACTTCCACCACCCACCCATGCCACCATGATGTTTAGTCTAATGTATTATGATAACTTCTTTGATGGTTAGCTTCATGGATCAACTTGGCTAGGTTGAAGTGCCCAGTTGTTTGGTTAAAAATCAGCCTAGATATTTAAGAGAATTTACTGTATTGACACCGGAGAAGGCGTTGGCACCCCACTCCAGTACTCTTGCCTGGAAAATCCCATGGACGGAGGAGCCTGGTGGGCTGCAGTCCATGGGGTCACTAGGAGTCGGACACAACTGAGCGACTTCACTTTCACTTTGCCCTTTCATGCATTGGAGAAGGAAATGGCAACCCACTCCAGTGTTCTTGCCTGGAGAATCCCAGGGATGGGGGAGCCTGGTGTGCTGCTGTCTATGGGGTCGCACAGAGTCGGACAAGACTGAAGCAACTTAGCAGTTAGCACTGTATTGACACATCATTAGTTTGATTCACAAAAACAAAAGAGAGAAAGAGAATCAGATTGCTAAAATCATGAATGAAAAATAGGACATCACTACTGAATTTACAGACATAGAAAAATTATTATGGGGTGAACTGTTATGAACTGTATGCCAACAAATTAGGTAACTTAGATGAAATGAATTACTTCATTTTAGGAGTGTTCACTCTCATCACTTCAACATTGTCCTTGAGGTTCTAGCCAGATCAGTTAGGCAAGAAAAAGATACGTAAAGCATACACATTGTACAGGAGAAAGGTAAAACTTTATCTCTATTTATAGATGACATAACCTAGTATACAGAAAAATCTTTAGGAATTCACACGCATAACTGATTAGGTCTGCTGCTGCTGCTGCTGCTGCTGCTACAGTCGCTTCAGTCGTGTCCGACTCTGTGCGACCCCATAGACAGCAGCCCACCAGGCCCCACCATCCCTGGGATTCTCCAGGCAAGAACACTGGAGTGGGTTGCCATTTCCTCCTCCAATGCATGAAAGTGGAAAGTGAAAGTGAAGTCACTCAGTTGTGTCTGACTCTTAGTGACCCCATGGACTGCAGCCTACCAGGCTCCTCCGTCCACGGGATTTTTCAGGCAAGAGTACTGGAGTGGGTTGCCATTGCCTCCTCCGGATTAGGTCTAATAAACAAATTTGTCAAGGTTGTAGGATATAAAATTAACATATAAAATCAATAGTATTCATATATTCTAGAAATTAGCAATCTGAAAATTAAATAAAAAATTCTGTTTCCAGTAGCATCAAAAAGAATAAATATGTAGGCATAAATTTAACCAAAGGAATATAAAACCTGTGCACTGAAAATTTCAAAATATTGTTGAAAGAAATTAGAGAACAACTAAATAACTAACATATAAGTCTATGTTAGGGATTGGGAGTCTTAACATTGTTACAAATTAATCCACAGATTCAACACAATCCCAAATCTCAGTTTTTTAATTTCAAAATTTCACAAGCTAATCCTAAATTTCCTATGGTAATGGAAGGGAGCTAGAATACCCAAAACCATCTTCAAAATTAGCATGAAGTTGTAAAATGCATTTCTCCCAATATAAAAATTATCACAAAGCTGAAGTAATCAAGACAGTATGGTACTCATATAGGACAGAAATAAGAACAAATAGAATAGAAATGACATTAAAAAAATAAACCTTTACTTTATGATCAATTGATTTTTGACAAGGGTACCAAAACAACAAGGGGAGAAAGAATAGTCTTCTCAATAATGTGACTACATAAACTGGATATCCACCTGCAAAAGAATAAAACTTGACCCTTATCTCTCACCATAAATAAAAATTTACTTAAAATGGATCATGGATCTTAATGTGAGCACTAAAATGGTAAAATGTTCTGAAAGAAAGGAGTAAATCTCTGTGGGTTTGGGTTAGACAATTATTTCTCAGATAAGACATCAAAAGTACAAGCAACAAAAGAAAAAATTGATCAATTGGCTTCATCACAATTCAAAATACATGCACTTTAAGGACATCATAAAGAAAGTGAATAGATGACCCATATATTAGCCAGAAAGTTTTAATAACTCAAAAACCCATCAATGGATGACAGGATAAACATTATGTAGTATGTCCCAGGGACGGCGGAGCCTGATGGGCTGCCATCTATGGGGTCGCGCAGAGTTGGACATGACTGAAATGACTTAGAAGCAGCAGCAGCAGTATATCCATATATACTACACCATACTATGAATATTATTTGTCTGTAAAAAAAGTTTTCTACCACTTCCTTAGTGGCTCATACAAAGAATCTGCCTGCAATGCTGGAGACCTGGGTTTGATCCCTGGGTCAAGCAGATCCTCTGGAGAAGGGAATGGCAGCCCACTCCAGTTTTATTGCCTGGAAAATTTCATGGACAGAGGAGCCTGGCAGACTAATGTCCATGGGGTTGCAAAGAGGTGGACACGACTGAGTGACTAACACTTTCACTTTCATACACAGAGTTAATTTAATTTTATGACTGTGTATGTGAAATTGAAGTTCTATTTTAATAGATTTCCAAACATAAAATTAAATTTAAGTTATTCAAAAGGATATCAACTATAGTAGTACATCCCTAAAGCTTATTGTAGGTATAATGGTTTGAGGTAAACAGGATCATGTAATGGATAAGAGATTAGTCACATTACTGATTCAATTAGGGCAACTCACCAAGTTGTCATTTTTCACAACCTACTCAATACAATTGTCACATGAAGTGAATCAAGGCAGAGAATGACTCATTCTAGAAAACACTATATTAGATGAGTTTCTTTATCCAGGACAGAGTAGTGATTTAAATTTCATTAAAATAAACTTATTAAGACCTATCTACACACATCCTTACATAGATGAGAGAGAGAGAGAAGCTGGGGGAGGCAGGGAATGGTTAGAATAATTCCAATAATTTTTCTCCCTTTGCTTTTAGTGTAGAGGAAATAATAACATATTTATTCATTTTTAAGTTTATTTTTAATTGAAGGATAATTGCTTAAAATATTGTGGTTGTTTTTGCCATACATCAACATGAATCAGCTGTAAGTATATATATGTCCCCTCGCCTTGAACCTGCCTCCCACCTCTCATCCCATCCCACCCCTCTATGTACGTGTGTGTGTGTATGTGTGAGTGTGTTAGTTGCTCGGTCATGTCGGACTCTTTGCAACCCCATGGACTGTAGCTTGCCAGGCTCCTCTGTCCATGGGATTCTCCAGGCAAGAATACTGGAGTGGGTTACCATTTCCTTCTCCATCCCACCCCT
>NW_011494926.1:1981485-1986073 GCF_000754665.1 Bison bison bison | reverse complement strand
TGAGGTTATTGATATTTCTCCCGGCAATCTTGATTCCAGCTTGTGCTTCTTCCAGCCCAGCATTTCTCATGATGTACTCTGCATATAAGTTAAACAAACAGGGTGACAATATACAGCCTTGACGTACTCCTTTTCCTATTTGGAACCAGTCTGTTGTTCCATGTTTATTCTTATTATGGCATAAAATGCAACTCTGGACGTATACATACAACTTGATTTGCTTTTCTAGTGTTCCATCTTTCTGAGTGGGCTTCTCTGGTAGCTCAGAAAATAAAGAACCTGCCAGCAATGAGGGAGACCTGGGTTCGATCCCTGAGTTGGAAAGATCCCCTGGAGAATGAAACAGCAACCCACTCCAGTATTCTTGCCTGGAGAATCCCCATGGGTGGAGAAGCCTGGTGT
Source organism: Bison bison bison (assembly GCF_000754665.1). NCBI lineage: Eukaryota > Metazoa > Chordata > Mammalia > Artiodactyla > Bovidae > Bison > Bison bison. The sequence goes on along the minus strand of NW_011494926.1, from coordinate 1,985,671 downwards.
GCTGTAGGTCATGGGGTCACAAAGAGTCGGACACAACTAAGCAACTAAACACATCTTTATGAGTATCCTTTGTGTATTTTACCATCTGGAAATTTTAGCCATCTGGAAATCATGACATTTTTAGGTAATAGTAACAGTATGAACTCAGAGAAGGCAATGGCACCCCACTCCAGTACTCTTGCCTGGAGAATCCCATGGACAGAGGAGACTGGTGGGCTGCGGTCCATGTGGTCGCTAGGAATCGGACACGACTGAGCGACTTCACTTTCACTTTCGCTTTCATGCACTGGAGAAGGAAATGGCAACCCACTCCAGTGTTCTTGCCTGGAGAGTCCCGGGGACAGCGGAGCCAGGTGGGCTGCTGTCTCTGGGGTCGCACAGAGTCGGACATGACTGAAGTGACTTAGCAGCAGCAACAGTATGAACTACAAGGATCAGAAAAAAGTCAGCATAATTTGCAAAATATTATGAACTCAAATAGATATAAGCTAGCAATCCATAATATATAATGGCTATGCAGGTCATATTTCATAAATAAGTAGACACTTTAATATAAAAACTCAATATATATATATATTGCTAAGAAGGAAACTACAAAAGAAAGGAAAAGAAAAGAAAATGTTTGGTAGATGTTGAAGTAAGCTGGTGATGAAAAAGCTGGTGATGAAGTAAGCTGGTGATTCATCTTTTTCATCCCATTGAAAAAGATGAATGAAGAATAGTAAACTGGGTAATAAGCAGAACACCTGATTTTTTTCTGATTCTACAGTACAGTTTCAGACTTTCAAACTATTTAATGACCAGTTCTGTTTTATTCTTCTCTTCTTGTCTTTCTCATATCTTTCCTCTTCCTCCATCATATCCTACACCTTCTCCTCGATTCTCTTTAAAATTTCACATAATAACACAAAAAACTATTTCGGAAGGGTATAGAGTCCAAAAGGAAGGGTTCTCTGCACTGACAGGCAACTATACCACCTTCCTGGGTGCAACAGCACTTACCAGTGGAGTTTTTACTTACATTTTCAGACATCTGTCCATGTGTTCATACGGATGCATTTTTTTCAAAATTAGTTAATGCAATACAAATTGGTTTGTTTTTATTGTTGTTCAACACTGTAAGGGATCATGTTTTACATATGATGCAAGTTCTTCCTGTGTCAATACATACAAAACCCATCTTTTTCTTTTTAATAGCTCCATTATATTGGTATACTTCAATTTATTAACCATTTGTTCCTAATTCTTGGTTACTTCAATTGTTTCAAATGATGTAAACAAACTTTGGTTTATCTTTTTTCCCATTTATATGTTCCCTTTACTCTGTGACAGCAGGGTTTGACTTGCTGTGGTGTCTCAGCTCATTTAAAACAGCAATTACGTCAGTACTACTATGATCAAATGGGCTTCCTAGGTGGCATTAGTGGTGTCTATAGTGATTCTATGTAAAGAATCCACCTGCCAATGCAGGAGACTTAACAGGCATGGGTACCATTCCTGGGTCAGGAAGATTCCCCTGGAAGAAATGGCAACCCACTACAGTAATCTTGCCTGGGAAATCCCATGGACAGAGGAGCCTGGAGCGCTACAGTCCATGAGGTCACAAAGAGTCAGATACAATTGAGCATCTGAGCACATTACGATCAAATAACAAACCAACAACAAGAACAAGTCACTGAAAGCTCTTAGCTTTAACATTTAACATGTTTAACTATAAGATGTTAAGAATTAACATCTTATAGTTCTCATGTAAAAAGAAATCTGAATTAAACACTTAATTTTTTTCCCTAAACTAATGAAACTTTTACTTCCTGTTAAATAAGTTTTCCATCTTTTGATCTCCTTCATGCATTTCTCCTAGCACTCTCACCTTCCACTTCTGATAACCACTAGTCTGTTATCTGTATCTATGAGCTTGTTTTTAAAATTTTATGCATTATATTTTACACATATAGTATCTTTTTCTCTGTCTGACTTATCTGGCTTAGCATAATACCCTTGAGATTGCTCCAAAGTGTGCATTTGTATTCATACACATATATACGTATGAACATGGAATAGATTGAGCAGATACAGTCACCAAAATACTAATCCTGCCTACCTGTAGTGAGTATGCGCAGCAGTGAGTGATAATATTAAGAGAAGGTGGAAAAAAAGATAGTAGCAAAGTTGTTATGCATACTTAAGGGGTAATATAAAATATTGCATCTAATCACTTTGAATATATGCAAATATGTCAAAATTTATTATTCAGAGATATGGCCTAGAAGATAGTGTGAACATATTAAAACATGTTTTTATTTGTAAAGATGTTAATGAGTAATTTTTCTTGGACTTTGTTATTTTGAAATTATATCTGGATTAAAATATTGATATTTTAAATAAATATAGAAAATGATAAAAATCCTAAATCATAAGAGGGAAATATGCCAACAACACACATAAGACTTCTAGAAACTTCTATATAAAACACAAATGGTAATGAATTGGCAAAATAACTCAAAGAATGCTTTATGTGTTTATGTTTTGTTTTGTTTTCAAAGACAGTCCTTGGAAAGAAGAAAATGAGATTATCAAAGAGAGCAAAAGAAAGTTCCTAAGTTTAATTAGCAAAAGCTGGAATCAAATGGAAGGAATGGGATTGCTGGTAGAAACAAGCTGAGCTGTTCAGAAAATGATTAAAGTGTTAACTCTGTGATGCAGTGGGCACAGAACTCATTTCCAGCCATTACTTGCCTTGAAGTGCAGCCTGAATAAAATGTAGACATTGCAATAGGGTTTTGTAAAATGGCAGTTGTGTCCTTTAGAAAAAGGAGGACATGTACCAACTATCTTTGAGCTAATACCAAAATACGGAGACAAACAGAACAAAAATTTGAGTGGTGGTGTCTAGTTCCCCACTCTACTGTGGTTGGCCAACAACTGATCCCAACAGAATTTTGAGTTGGCATGAGACCTACTAAGCTCCCAATCTGGCAGCAGCTGAAGACACTGTTGGGCTCTCAAACATGGTCTTTAGATGGGAGCAGATGTCCCCTAAGCATGTCTCAGAATCTACAGCTACCAGAGTTTATGCAGGGAGCCGCTGCTTGACAAAGCATGGGCCCCTTGCCTAGTTAGCAGCTGCCCTTTTATGGCTAACTCAGACTTCACATATTGTGGCAAACTGGATTAGCAAACTATCAAAATGAAATCATAGTAAACACAAACATCTCCCTTCTCCTCTTGTCTATAATGTAAGTATTTGAAGAGTGGTCTGTGATGTCCCTAGTAGAATACATCTGAACTTCCAATCAGAAGTTGAATTTGTCAAAGGAGAGAATATAGGAAAATTATTAGACACATTAAATGACTTCATGGTTGCAAGTAGGAATTATTTCAGCATTCTGAAAAGTAGTTTTGTATGTAAATGACTTCTTGTCTCCTTCTGATCTATGGTACATACTGCTTACTGTGTTCAAAGTGGAAAGCCAAGAATAAAAGGGTTAAAAATTGAGTTCAGAGAATATGCTTTCAAAATGACAAACAAAAATATCAAATTAAAGTAAAATATACCAAGTAGGTAATGACCATAAAATTAAGAATAGGAGAAATTGAAGTCAATAAACTACTCTAAATTTAGAAGAAATGGATAAATTCTCAAGAAGAATAGTGAGAAGAGAAGAAAACTAAAGCATGAAACTAGCTGTGATATGTCCTTATTAGGAAAGCAAGAAAAATAGAAGGTAAAAGGAGAACAATAATAAATGAAATATGAGAAGAACCTTGACTCTTGATTTTAAGAGACAGGCATCTTCACATAAATGATTTACTGTATATCAAGCAAAATGGAGATTTGTTGATGTGTGTATGTATGTGTGAGATTTTTATATAATCTGATAAAGAAATTAAAAATATTAACAAATATCTCTCCAAAAGATATAATTCTAATTTATACTTGAAAAGCACTTCTAACAGACCTTAAAATATGATACATATTTTAAAACATAAATAATTTACTATTGAAATTAAATTATACAAATAAATTAATATAAAAGTGGATACTAAAAGTTTCCTGAATATGTGGTGGGGTTAGAGATGAATAACGTGACAGATATGCAGATGACACCACCCTTATGGCAGAAAGTGAAGAGGAACTAAAAAGCCTCTTGATGAAAGTGAAAGTGGAGAGTGAAAAAGTTGGCTT
>NW_011494926.1:1961570-1981385 GCF_000754665.1 Bison bison bison | reverse complement strand
CTCCTTGGAAGGAAAGTTATGACCAACCTAGATAGCATATTCAAAAGCAGAGACACTACTTTGCCAACAAAGGTTCGTCTAGTCAAGGCTGTGATTTTTCCTTTGGTCATATATGGATGTGAGAGTTGGACTGTGAAGAAAGCTGATTGCTGAAGAATTGATGCTTTTGAACTGTGGTGTTGGAGAAGACTCTTGAGAGTCCCTTGGGCTGCAAGGAGATCCAACCAGTCCATTCTGAAGAAGATCAGCCCTGGGATTTCTTTGGAAGGAATGATGCTAAAGCTGAAACTCCAGTACTTTGGCCACCTCATGAGAAAAGTTGACTCACTGGAAAAGACTCTGATGCTGGGAGGGATTGGGGGCAAGAGGAGAAGGGGATGACAGAGGATGAGATGGCTGGATGGCATCACTGACTCGATGGATGTAAGTCTGAGTGAACTCTGGGAGTTGGTGATGGACAGGGAGGCCTGGCGTGCTGTGATTCATGGGGTCGCAGAGTCGGACATGACTGAGTGACTGACTGATCTGATCTGATCTGAATGTGAAAAACATTAACTGCATACCTTTCCTAAGAAAAGCAATACTGTAACCGTGTAATTCGACAGGGCTGGTGTAATGATCCTTTAACAAAAGGGATTAATGATCACAACAAAGGGGCTGTGGCCAAATATTCTGTTTCATCAAAAAATGGGTGCTGTTTTATGAATTACTGGTCATAGATCAAAGGTATATCTGATTTCTAAAACTCAATGTTAGCCTTTAATCAGAAGGCAAATAATCAAACACCTGTGGAAGCAATAAAAGGATATCACTTTATTTCAGAAAATTTCAGTTAAATGTTACTAAGGCCATAGTTCCATCAAGAAAATAACAGATCTGTGAGAGGAATTTAAACTGTTGCCGCCATGCCATATAGCAGGATTTCGATAACATTAACTCTCAGATTATTTGGGGAATTTCTGAAATCCTGATTTTTTTTCAGAAATTGATTTATTCCATAAAGGAATCTGAAGCAAAATTAATTTCATCTGTTGCTGTTGCTGCTAAGTCGCTTCAGTTGTGTCCGACTCTCTGCGACCCCATAGACGGCAGCCCACCAGGCCCCACCGTCCCTGGGATTCTCCAGGCAAGAACACTGGAGTGGGTTGCCATTTCCTCCTCCAATGCATGAAAGTGAAAAGTGAAAATGAAGTCGCTCAGTCATGTCCGACTCTTAGCGACCCCATGGACTGCAGCCTACCAGGCTCCTCCGTCCATGGGATTTTCCAGGCAAGAGTACTGGAGTGGGGTTTGTCTAATATCAACAAGATTAGGTATCATGATTTTGAACATAAAATTTAAGTTCTAAAACTATTAAAATTAATTTCTTTTTAAATGATAAAATAAAGAAGAAAAGATAAAATTTATTCCTTATTCAAAACCAAACTAATGCAAAATTTCCTTTTATTCAACATTTTCTATTTTTAACCTTTGATTAAATACATTTAAATGCATGATGGTTTTCTTGGTGTTACTGAAGTTTAAGCCTTTAACATTACATATTTTTACCCTAATGCAGATAATACAGTCAAGCGACTTTTTAAAAAATCATGGCTTTGCCTATAAATTTAAGAGTAATTCTAATTATGTAAAGGTGTACTTAAATATTTTGTGGACCAATTATTTCCAAAGATTTTAAAATGTAATATTGAAAGTTATAAGAGAAAAAGAATAGGGATACGAATTTTGTGAATACTTGAAAAAGGCATTAAATATATGCTGTAATAAAGATACAGTGAGAGTTATCTTTACTTGGATTTAGGAAGAAAAATTTGAAACTGTGTGCAAGCATTAACCCAGACAGAAAAACAAGCATAGCAGAAGCACCATGTAAGGAAACTGAGGCAAAGTCCATGGTTGACTATTTTCTACTATAGTTTTTCTATAAATGTAGAAAATACCTTCTTCAGAGAAGCAATGTAGCTGCAGTACTTTATAAAACAAATAAAATAGATCAAGTGTAATTGTTCAAGTCTTCAAGTTAATAAAAGAACAGCAATATTAGTTTAATACACATAACATCTGTAAAGCATTCTACAGTTTATCACACTGTTATTATTTGGTTAATTAAATCTTTTCCATACATGAGGAAAAGAGGAAAACTATTATAACTATTTCATAATAAATAAAACAGGTATCTTCTTCTCAATGTTATTGAATACTTTCATTATGACAAAGAATATGCCCTATACATAAACTGTAAACATAAATTATAAAACAATTTTACAAGTAAGCGTTGTCTTCATTCTGCATTTTTGGAACCCAAGAATCTGAAAGTCCATGTGGTGACCCACATTGTAAGAGACAGAGCTCAAAATACAATCTAGATCTGTTTTAGTCTAAAACCTGCTTATCATTATTATGCATCACATTTTCTTACACAGTGCCACAGAACTGATGGATACTTTCAATAAAGGATGCTTCAAACTAAAAGCTAGAAACTTAAAATTGTAGACATGAGTAATAATTCAAAGGAGGGAAAGCTTTATCAATGTTAAGAGGCAAATGGAAATAATTTTGTTTGACTCTTAGGCTCCCAAATAAATATACAGTGCTGGCTCTCTGAAAATATGAAAAGTTTAAGCAGTGGAACTCTGGCATCCTTTCCTGACACTAGGAAGAATGAGTGCTTCTCATTCCTTTTTATGGTCAAGTAATATTCCATCGTGTATATGTTTCAAAAGTAATACATAAGAGTATGTTTTTATGATCTTATAGAAAGATATGAAACTATACAGAACTCAGAATACATTTACATTTTAAAAAATAGAGCTTGGTAAGTATTTTTTGCTACATTTAATAAATTTTGTATCTCCAAAATATGGGACAATACATTTAAAACAAGGGATGCAACAAAATCTTATTATCCAAAATCTGTAAAACTACTATAAAGCACTCTTAAGATCATTAATTCAATAAGAGTAGAAAAAAATTTGAACAGGAATTTCACATTGTCTCTTTCACAAGAGACAATATAATATCACATTGTCTCATTTCACATTGTCTCACAAGAGAATATAATATCTACTGTAATGATTACATTTTTTAAAGATGAAAATATCAAATACTGGCAAAGAAAAAAAGTAGAAACTAGAATATTCACATAATTATTGTGGAAAAAAAATAGTCTTACAACAGTTTTGACAGTCTTTGTCAATATTTGTTAGAATACCTAATGATCCAGAAATTCTATTCCTAGGTATATGCCCAGCCCAAATATAGGTATGTGTAAATCTGCTCACATCATGACATTTATTGAGTTGTTTCTAGTAGCTAGTCATCATAGCCACAAATTGGAAACTACAGCAATCATCATAATGGAGAAAACTATGTTTAAACTTTCCTACGTTTACAGGATTGAATACCATATAACATCTTAATAGGGTAAGATAATGCCTAGTGATTTTGATGGAGAAGGCAATGGCACTCCACTCCAGTACTCTTGCCTGGAAAATCCCATGGACGGAGGAGCCTGGTAGGCTCCATGGGGGCGCGAAGAGTCGGGCTCCACTGGGCGACTTCACTTTCACTTTTCACTTTCATGCATTGGAGAAGGAAATGGCAACCCACTCCAGTGTTCTTGCCTGGAGAACCCCAGGGACGGGGGAGCCTGGTGGGCTGCCATCTATGGGGTCGCAGAGAGTCGGACACTACTGAAGCGACTTAGCAGCAGCAGCAGCAGTGATTTTGAGGAAGCAAAAAAGATTTTAGTCTTTAATCTAGAAAAGATTGATAATGCACGTATATATACATCTCTCTTTATATATATCTATTGACTATAGCCATTTTGCCATCCTTTCTGCAGAAACTTACAAGGATATTAAAAATCAATAGCTGATATAATCACAAAAGAGAAAAGTTATATATCTCCTGATGACAAAACACATCACTACCTATAGACTTGCCAAGAAGATTGAATATGATTCTAATAAAAGCTCTTCATCTAGGGGCTGACTTGCAAGAAATACAGATGATGGGAAACATACTGAACTGCACATGAGTTTGCGATCAGCAAATTCCAGACAGTGGGAGACTCTGAAGGTTAAATGCCACAGGTTTTCAAGGAAATGAAAAATTAGAAAGGGAAGTAGTAGATTAACATACATTTAAATTCATATTAAATTAAAACAAAATGGGCAGGACTGAAATTTGGGTTGGGGCACCCAAGCAGATGCTAAAATCCTAAAAATACAAAAGGAAATGGTTACTCTAAGAGTCAGAATAATGCCTTGTCTTGAGGGGAAGGACGATTTGAGACTGAATCTGAGCCTGTGAGGGTCTTCTAGCATTTCTGGCCTAATTATTTTTCTTGACTTTGTAATATTTACCTTATAAAATTTATACCAGTTCATTGAGCTATTCATCTGCTTTTAATAGTTGTGTGTGTGTTCTACTTCACATTTTAAAAGCATAAAAGAAGAGTTAGATCATGTTGATTATATAGCCTTGATAATTTAGAGGATACAACAAAACCGTCCTGAGATAGCAATATAGATTAAAAGCACATTTTTCTTCACCGGGGAATCATCACAGGACATGAATATACTGCACTTTGCTGTTAGTTTTCAAGAGTCGTTTATGTGATAACCCAGTAGACCCTATTACTTGAATTTTCTTAAGCAAGTACATATTTGACTTTATTCACGGATAATTGTTATTTTAAATGCTTAGATTTCACCTCAATTAAATTGTGGTTTATTTTACTGTAAAATGAACACATAGGCCATTTCAACAAACTATGTGTTTCACATTTGCTTTGAGACAAATTGGCTTTCTCTGGATTAGCTTCTGTTCACAAGGTGACCAATATAACAATGCCAATTTGCATGTGGATATTTTTTAAAATGTTAACAAGAGTTTAGTATAAGCTACTGAATGTTTTCTTGTTCTCCGACATAAATTCACTCAATATAGCGGTAAGTGACTTTTCATGTACCTTCCTTTATCTTATTGCCTGAGATCACACATTGTGTTCAATTGGTGCATTGGAGTGTTCTATGCTGAACAAAGACAATGCAACAGTAACAGCAACAGTGACAAGAAGAGTTAGAGACATAGCAAAATCTACATGTCATTATACAGTTAATATAGGCATGATTATATTAGTAACAGGCAAAATGATAGTCCAAAAATGCTTAAACATTATAAAAATAAACAATCACAGATCCAAAATGTTTGAAAAGAATCAAGCTTTCCAAGAAAGTGATCTGAGAATGCACAGTGCCCATCCTCTTGCGGTGCATGTAAGAAGGGGGTAGAATTATGGCACTGAATATAAAGGCCAGTTACTTGGAAAGAAAAAGGAATCAATACTTAGACATTGTATTTCAATGAACAGACTTGTAGCCAAAGAATTTTGTGTGTGTGTGTGTGTGTGTGTGTGTGTGTGACACACACACACTGACAGAGAGGGTGATTTTCAGATACAATATGCTTGACGATTATTTATTGTCTCTACAACAAAAAGAAGGAAGGATAGGTATACAAACATTTTGACAAATACTCGCTTACATGTGGAATCTAAAATAAAAAATCAACTCATAGAAATAGAGTTAATTGATGATTGTTGGGCTGGGTTCAGGAAAAGGAAATGCAATTAGGGGGTTAAAGGACACAAACTTCTAGTTAGAAACTGAATAAGTTCTGAGAATTAATGTACACCATAGTGACTATAGTTAAAAATATTGTATTATACTATATACTTGAAGATTGCTAAGAGTGTAGATCTTCAATGTTCTCACCACAAAAAAGGTAACTATATAAGATGAGGGATGTATTAAGTGACCTTACAGTGGTAATGATTTTGTAATATATACTTATATCATTGGTACACGCCTTAAACTTATACTGTGTTATATGCCAATTATATCTTGATAAAGCTGAAAAAAATATACAGGCATTTTACTTTTTCGCTGCTTGGAATGTGCACACGTGTGTGTCCATTTATTTTAGTAAGTGTTGTATTTTTATCATTCTTGCTTCTATTGCCTACATTAACAAACTTAGTGGGATATCTCACTGCCTGTGTCACTTTAACACTATTTGCTTATCATACGTTTACATTCTATGCATAAGGAATTCTGATCTGACTTCAAAGGCAAGAAGAGCAAAAGCAAAAATAAACAAATGAGACTATACCAACCTAAAAAGATTCCGCACAGTAAAGAAAATCAATAATGCATTGGAAAGGCAATCAACTGAAAAGAAGATATTTGCAAATCATATGTCTGATCAGGAATTAATATGAAAATATGTAAAGAACTCATATATCAATAACAAAAGAACCAACAATCAGACTAAAAAATGAGATGAGGTTCTGAATAGGCATTTTCCAAAGATCTGCAGATGGTCAACATGTCCATGAGAAGATGCTCATCACTAATCCTTAAGAAAATGGGAATCAAAACCACAAGGAAATATCACCTTACAACTGTCAGAATGGCTATCATCAAAAAGACAACAAATAGTGTTGGTGAGGATGGAGAGAAAAGAGAACCCTGAGCACTGTTGGTGGGCATATAAATTGGTGCAGTAACTTCGGAAAATAGACTTCACTAGTGGCTTAGATGGTAAAGAATCTGACTACAATGCAGGAGACCCAGGTTCAATCCCTGGAGAAGGGAATGGCTATCCACTCTAGTATTCTTGCCTGGAGAATTCCTTGAACAGAGAAGTCTGGTGGGCTAAAGTCCATGGGGTTGCAAAGAACTGGACATGACTGAGTGATTAACATTCTATGGAAAAATAATACGGAGGTTCCTGAAAAGTTTGAAAATAAAATTACCATATAATCCGGCAATTCTACTTCTAGGTATTTATCCAAAGAAAACAAAAACACTGAACCCCAAAAGATATATGCAACCCTAGTTCACTGCAGTGTTATTTACAATAGTCAAGATATGGAAACAACTTGTGTCCATTGATGAATAGATAAACAACAGAATACTCAGCCTTAAAAAAAGAATAAAATCCTGCCATGTGCAACAACATGGATGGGATTTGAGGATATTATGCAAAGTGATATAAGTGAAGCAGAAAAAGACAAATATCTTATGATTTCACTTATACGTGGAATCTAAAAACAAAACAAAACTTGCCACTACAGAGAACATTTGGTGGTTGCCAGAGGGGAGAGAGATTGGTGGGTGGATGAAAGAGGTAAAGACAATAAAGAGGTATAAATTTTCAGTTATAAAGTAAATAACCCATTGTGTGTAATGTATGGCATAGGACAACAGTCAATAACACTATTGGGAATTTGAAAGTTGCTAAGAAAGTAAATCTTAAAAGTTCCCATTACAAGAAAAAATTGTAACTTCATATGGTGAAAGGTGGTAATAATAGACTTATTAGACTTATTATGGAGACCATTTTGCAATGCATACATATATCAAATCATTATGTTGTACACCTGAAATGAATTTGTTGTTATATATTCTATAGTATACTAGTTATATGGGCTCCCCTGGTAGCTCAGTTGGTAAAGAATCTGCTTACAATGCAGGAGACCCTGGTTCGATTCCTGGGTTGGGAAGAAGCGATAGGCTACCCTTGAGAAGCGATAGGCTATCCACTCCAATATTCATGGACTTCCCTGGTGGCTCAGGGTAAATGAGATGGTAAATCAGATGGTAAAGAATCCACTTGCAATGTGGAAGACCTGGGCTTGATCCCTGGGTTGGGAAGAAGATCCCGTGGAGGAGGGCCTGGCAACCCACTCCAGTGTTCTTGCCTGGAGAATCCCCATGGACAGAGGAGCCTGGTGGGCTACAGTCCATGGAGTCACAAAGAGTCAGACAAGACTGAGTGACTAAGCACAGCACAGCATATTAGTTATATACATTATCTTTAACTATCAGTTTAGTTCAGTTCAGTCGCTCAGTCGTGTCTGACTCTTTGCAACCCCATGAATCACAGCACGCCAGGCCTCCCTGTCCATCACCAACTCCCAGAGTTCACTCAGACTCACGTCCATTGAGTCAGTGATGCCATCCAGTCATCTCATCCTCTGTCGTCCCCTTCTCCTCCTGCCCCCAATCCCTCCCAGCATCAGAGTCTTTTCCAATGAGTCAACTCTTCTCATGAGGTGGGCCAAAGTACTGGAGTTTCAGCTTTAGCATCATTCCTTCCAAAGAAATCCCAGGGCTGATCTCCTTCAGAATGGACTGGTTGGATTTCCTGGCAGTCCAAGGGACTCTCAAGAGTCTTCTCCAACATCACAGTTCAAAAGCATCAATTCTTCGGCGCTCAGCCTTCTTCACAGTCCAACTCTCACATGCATACATGACCACAGGAAAAACCATAGCCTTGACTAGACGCACCTTTGTTGGCAAAGTAATGTCTCTGCTTCTTTAACTATACTTAAATAATATGGAGAAGGCAATGGTACCCTACTCCAGTACTCTTGCCTGGAAAATCCCATGGATGGAGGAGCCTGGTAGGCTGCAGTCCATGGGGTAGCTAAGAGTTGGACACAACTGAGCGACTTCACTTTCACTTTTCACTTTCATGCATTGGAGAAGGAAATGGCAACCCACTCCAGTGTTCTTGCCTGGAGAATCCCAGGGATGGGGGAGCCTGGTGGGCTGCCGTCTATGGGGTCTCACAGAGTCGGACACGACTGAAGTGACTTAGCAGTAGCAGCAAACAATAATACTGTCTAGTTTTTTCCCCTCTGATTAGGTGTCAGTCTCTCTGTCCTCCTCTAGATGGCAGAGTGGCATTCTAAATGTTAAAGATATCCTTGTGATAAACATTTTAGGCCTTTGTGCTGTATTTGCCTGCTAGGTTGAAAACAATTTCCCCCTTTCCGCAGTTAAATCAAAACAGGGTATATTCATGTGGTATATTTTTAAATTGGTGATTACAACACAATAAGGAGCAAGTAAAGATAATACTAAAACATTATTAAAGCTATTACATATAAGATAGTGCTCATAGTGATGTATCTGTCATGCTTGCATTAAAGATCCAGAAATAGTTCAAATGCTTTTAATATTTGTATTCTATTTACTAGACTATATTATCTGATATTCATTCAGTTTTACAGCCTTTATTACTTGCATCAGAGTCCCAGAGGAAAGGACTGTAAGAAACCTGTAGGGGTTGTTTGGTGCAACTTTGTCCAAGAGAATTTCTCATCAAGAATCTGCCTGCAAGGCAGGAGGCCCAGGTTTGATCCCTGGATCATTCCCTGGAGAAGGGAATGACTACCCATTCCAGTATTATTGCCTGGAGAACCCCATGGATAGAGTAGCTTGGCAGGCTACAGCCCACAAGGTTGCAGAGCTGGACACCACTGACTGACTAACACTTAGCTTAAGATAAATGATGTCTAGGAGCAGTTGTCAGTGAGTCCAGGATGGAGTTTCTGCAGATGAGCTCTTCCAAATTTCCAGCACCTGCTTCACCTGAGTTTCTCTAGCACTGAAAGAGGTAGCATGCTACCTGTGTATCTTTTTTGCAAACACACGGGGCAAATATGATCCTGCACTTAGAGGCTTAGAACCTGAGGGTGCCTTTCACTGTTTCCCCTCTCAAGTCTGATATGTTTAAACAGCATTTGCATTTCCAAAGAGTCATGCTTTCCATTTTGTTAAATATATTGTATGTGAATTTGATTTATAAGTGGAGCATTTATACCTTTCCCGCTTTTTAAAATATAACCCAAAGTAAAGATGCTTAAAATATGATAGATGGAATAAATAAGAGGATGAGATGGTTGGATAGCATCACTGACTTAATGGACATGAGTTTGAGCAAACTCCAGAAGATAGTGAAGGACAGGGAAGCCTGACATGCTGCAGTCCATGGTGTCACAAAGAGTCAGACAGGCCTTATTGACTAAACAACAACAATACAAAACTTATAATAAGAAATTATGGCAGAGCTTCTCAACTGTGATATGAGCTTGAGATCTATCTAAAAAATAACAATGACAAAACTTACTAACAAGTGAAACTATAGTTTCCTTTTCCCTCATGAGCCAAATACATACTTAAAGTTGTTTAGTGTGCTAAGTCATTTCAGTGGATCTGACTCTTTGTGACCCCATGGACTGTATCCACCAAAAATTCATGGCATTTTTCAGGCAAGAATACTGGAGTGGGTTTCCATGCCCTCCTCATGGGGATATTCCCAGCTCAGGGATCGAACCTGTGTCTCTTAAACGTCTAAGGCAGGTTCTTTACCACTAGCGCCACCTGGGAAGCCCCTAGCATCCGCGAGTTGTAAGTAAAATAAGGACAATAATTATGATTGCGAGGGGGCTGAGCTAGAATTTAACAGCTGAATTAATTAGAAGGAAGCAGGCAATTCCAAAGACGATTGCCACAAATGTCATATTTTTGGCCTGAATGTTGCACTTCCATATGTCTGTTGCACAGCAAAAAAGAATACCCAACATTTAATATAGTTCAATAAAAATGTACCCTGATATGAATGTCAGCTACTCTTCCTTTTTGTAGTAATATGAAGTTGGATTGCAAGGCTACTTTCTTCTCTTCATACCAGTATTCTAGGGTTTGTGATAGACTGATAGGGTATATTGAATGCCAAATGAAGATATTACTTTACAAAATAGAACACAGGACGTGTTCATTTACCTAGTCAAACTTTAACAAATATGAAAGAGCGTACTTAAGATATTATTTCACTGAATAAGACTGCTTTTGTTTCAAATATTCAGAATTTAATATTTGATTATGCTTGTATTTAGGAAAAAAGTCTTGTCTTCACTTTTCACATGTAAGTATTTTTATTGTTTAGTTGCTAGACCAAGTCCAGCTCTTTAGTGACCCCATGGACTGTATGTAGCCACCAGGCTTCTCTGTCCATGGGATTTCTCAGGCAGGAATACTGGAGTGTGTAGCCATTTCCTCCTCCAGGGGATCTTTCCTACCCAGGGATGGAATCTATATCTCCTGCATTGCAGGCAGATTCTGTATACCACTTAGCCACCAGGGAAACTCTATGGGCAACTATGGAAGTAATATATTTACACTTTTTAATTATATATCTCATTTTCAATTATTTATCCAAATCACATAAAATATTATAGAATCTGTGTTTTAGGTTATGCTTTTCAAAAGTAAAAACACGAAATAATTAATTGTCAAGAATGTTCATGTATGTTATAGGTTTATTATCCCTAAGAATACTGAAATGAATACAGTTATTATTATAGTTTACTGAATATGAAAACTAAAACAGAAATTAAATAACTCACTCAACAGGTAACAAAAATGACTGGAATTGGTCTTCTGTAACTTCAGCTTGAAAATTTAGTTAGCTTTCTATTATTCAGTATGCCCACATAATCTAATATTCTGACATTCAGTGTATCTCCTTCAGGCCACAATATTTTTATGCATGTTATAGCTTTATTGACTATGCCAAAGCCTTTGACTGTGTGGATCACAATAAACTGTGGAAGATTCTGAAAGAGATGGGAATACCAGACCACCTGACCTGCCTCTTGAGAAACCTGTATGCATGTCAGGAAGCAACAGTTAGAACTGGACATGGAACAACAGACTGGTTCCAAATAGGAAAAGGAGTATGTCAAGGCTGTATATTGTCACCCTGTTTATTTAACTTATATGCAGAGTACATCATGAGAAACGCTGGACTGGAAGAAGCACAAGCTGGAATCAAGATTGCTGGGAGAAATATCAATAACCTCAGATATGCAGATGACACCACCCTTATGGCAGAAAGTGAAGAGGAACTAAAAAGCCTCTTGATGAAGGTGAAAGAGGAGAGTGAAAAAGTTGTCTTAAAGCTCAACATTCAGAAAACAAAGATCATGGCATCTGGTCCCATCACTTCATGGAAAATAGATGGGGAAACAGTGGAAACAGTGTCAGACTTTATTTTTTGGGGCTCCAAAATCACTGCAGATGGTGATTGCAGCCATGAAATTAAAAGATGCTTATTCCTTGGAAGGAGAGTTATGACCGACCTAGACAGCATATTGGAGAAGGCAATGGTACCCCACTCCAGTACTTTTGCCTAGAAAATCCCATGGATGGAGGAGTCTGGTAGGCTGCAGTCCGTGGGGTCACTAGAGTCAGACACGACTGAGCGACTTCATTTTCACCTTTTACTTTCATGCATTGGAGAAGGAAATGGCAACCCACTCCAGTATTCTTGCCTGGAGAATCCCAGAGATGGGGAAGCCTGGTGGGCTGCCATCTATGGGGCTGCACAGAATCGGACATGACTGAAGTGACTTAGCAGCAGCAGCAGACAGCATATTCAAAAGCAGAAACATTACTTTGCCAACAAAGGTCCATCTAGTCAAGGCTATGGTTTTTCCAGTAGTCATGTATGGATGTGAGAGTTGGACTGTGAAGAAAGCTGAGCTCCAAAGAATTGATGCTTTTGAACTGTGGTGTTAGAGAAGACTCTTGAGAGTCCCTTGGACTACAAGGAGATCCAACCAGTCCATACTAAAGGAGATCAGTCCTGGGTGTTCACTGAAAGGACTGATATTAAAGCTGAAACTCCAATACTTTGGCCACCTCATGCAAAGAGTTGACTCATTGGAAAAGACTTTGATGCTAGGAGGGATTGGGGGCAGGAAGAGAAGGGGACGACAGAGGATGAGATGGCTGGATGGCATCACCGATGATGGACAGGGAGGCCTGGCGTGCTGTGATTCATGGGGTTGCAAAGAGTTGGACACGACTGAGTGACTGAACTGAACTGATAGCTTTCAAATTCTTTAGATGTGATTAAATCAGTAGATCTTCCAAATCAAGCAGCATCAAGGAATTTTATTGTGTCTGCTCTGTTTCTTAGGACTTCTGCTTCTCTATTCACTTATTACTTGGTCATTGACTGTGGGAAAAAAAAAACTGTCTTCTAAGTCTTTGAGGTAGAACCTAAAAACTCCTTTAGAGATTTTGAACTTCATGTCTCTAGAGAAATGTCAAGAAAATTGAAATCTTCATGGTTTGAGAGTACCTTGACCTTTCCATTAGCTTTTCTCACCAGCTAAATTATTCCTAATCTATATTCTAATCCTACTTATTATAACATACATGATTTTCCTCTGATATCATCATATAATACTTTACTTATTATATTAGAAATGCAAGTAAACTCTGGTACATTATATTCATATATTTGCTGTACATCTTCTTCACATAGCCTTTTTGTAAAAAAAGGATTCCTCCTGACTTGTAGTTTTCTAAAGTTTACATTACCCAAAATTCTTAATAAGCTTTTATTCATAGGGTTGTTCCAAAAGTTATTTTAATTTTCATTAATTTATACAATGGAAGTTTTTACTCCTTTATAATTATTTGCTTCATACAAATTCTATTCATTTTTTAAACCTCACTTTCAAATTTGGTGAGCTAAAAGAGCTGGTTTGTTTGATTTAAAAGGATTTTTTTCCAGTGTTAAAATCCTATGCATTTCATGATTTAATTATTTTTGTTGTTGTTTAGTCACTATGCTGTGTCCTACTCTTTGCAACCCCATGGACTGTGGCCCTCCAGGCTCCTCTATCCATGGAATTTCCCTGGCAAAAGAATACTGGAGTTGGTTGCCATTTCTTTCTCCAGGGGATCTTCCTGATCCAAGGATCAAACCTGCATCTCCTGCATTGGCAGGTGGATTCTTTACCACTGAGCCACCAGGGAAGCCTCTTAATGATTTTTACATACTTCATAATTAAGTTAGATAAATCCTCAGTAAAATCTCTTTTGAGCTTCAACCCATCACCTACCTTTTTAACTATCTTTCTGTGCAATTTCACTGAAAGTTTAAATGTTGGTTATTTTACACACACACATACACACACTGATATTTACAATTACATCAAACTTTATTGCTTTCCTAGTACAACAGAATAGCTTCAATATTTTTATTGTATCTATAAAGCATTAATTATCTACATTTATGGGTGATATAACTCTCCACTCTTCATTAACTGATTTTGGAACTTCAAAATAAAATAAGTATTCTGTCCTTGAAAATACTTTTACATCATCTCAAATGTTTAAAGGCATGTGTTGTCATTACTGTGTACTCCTTTCTCATTAAGTGCTGAAATTGATTTTCATTTTTTCTCTTTTGTGAAAAGCAACAATTTAGGATCAGCTCTTTTACCATGAGAAAATCATCTATTTTCAAAGCCCTAAAAAGCAATCAAGCTATACACCCTAACATGTTAGTCATTCAGTTGTCACAACTCTTTAAAATTCCATGGATTGTAAGTTGCTGGGCTCCTTTATCCATGGGATTCTCCAAGCAATAATACTGGAGTGGGTTGCCATTTCTTTCTTCAGGGGATCTTCCCCAAGCAGGGATTGAACCTTGGTCTCTTGCATTGCAGACAGTTTCTTTACCAGCTGAGTCACCAGAGAAGCCCTATAAACCCTAAGTGATCTCTAACTGCCAGAACTTTCTCTGTAGCGTGGCTACCTCCCCACTTGGTTAACAGAATCTCTTCCAGTATTTACAGTGATGCTCAGAGGTACAATCAGTAATCAATCATGGTCCAGGAATTGGGAGAACTCAGTGAAGGACCTTTATTATCACGTTGCAAAGAGCATGAACAGTATCAAAATAAGGGTTTAGGAATTTAAATCTAAATAGTATATTTACAGATAGGAGAGAAAAAGAAAGAGGACAAAGAAGTGTAAGAGGAGAAAAAAATTAAACACAAATTTCATTACCTAAGTGGTCTCACATAAGTTTCCTTTTTTATAATGCCAAAATGATTAACAAATTTTCAACAGACGAGGATTAGTAAATAGTGCCTTTATATTATGAAACATTATGTAGTCATTAAAAATAATATTAATTAATCCTACTCTTGACATCAAAAATTTTTTATAATACTGTTAAATAAAAATTTAATGTACAAATACTTGGAACATATATACTGAGCATGCATATTGTCACAACCCACACAAACATATATACATATATAATGTATATATGTACATACACTTGCACGCACATATATGTATACATGCATACACATAAATACACACACATGCACAAGTACTCACATAGATTTATGTTAAAGAGTGAGAGAGAGAAAAAGTAAATGAAAGAAAATCTTAATGGAGCTTATATTTGGAAAAAATTATAGGCAATTTTAATTTTCTTCTTTATGTTCAATGGGCATTTTATATTTAATTCACTGAAAATACAGATATTTTATTAACAGAAGAATGTGCATTGAAATTTATAGTAAAATAAAATTTAGTGTTATTTTATATATATAACTTAGATTTATGAAAGTATACTTTTAGGACAGAAAATATGTTAGTAAAAATAGACCATTGATAAGTTATTCATTGAATATTTTCAAAGCCTAATTCATATGCTGGATTTTAAAAATAGTGTGTATATATATAAGTGTATATGCTGCTGCTACTGTTAAGTTGTTTCAGTCATGTCCGACTCTGTGCGGCCCCATAGACGGCAGCCCACCAGGCTCTGCCATCCCTGGGATTCTCCAGGCAAGAACACTGGAGTGGGTTGCCATTTCCTTCTCCAGTGCATGAAAGTGGAAAGTGAAAGGGAAGTTGCTCAGTTGTGTCCGACTCTTAGCGACCCCATGGACTGCAGCCCACCAGACTTCTCCATCCATGGGATTTTCCAGGCAAGAGTACTGGAGTGGGGTGCCATTGCCTTCTCCGTTAAGTGTGTGTGTATATGTATATACATATACACACACATGAATATATAAAAGTTGAGTCCAACTCTTTGCAATTCCATGGATGTAGCCTGCCAGGCTCCTCTGTCCATGGAATTCTCCAGGCAAGAATACTATAGTAGGTTGCCATTCCCTTCTCCAGGGGATCTTCCCGACCCAGGTATCAAACTTGGGTCTCCTGCAATGCACACAGATTCTTTACCATCTGTGCCACCAGGGAAGCCCATGTATATATAGGGATATAAATAAAAATACATGTATACACAGACACAATGGGGTTGCAAAGAGTCGGACACGACTGAGCAACTTCACATTTACCATAGCTGTAAACAATTTTTAAATTTAGCTGCTGTAAAAAACTATTTTTTAAAATCTGCAAATAGTAAGGTATATTAAAATAAAAGTGAGTATTATGAGAGTATGAGTTTAAAGAAAAACAAGAATTAGATCAAGAGAGTACATATATTTTTCAAAGAAATCTTTATAAAAAGATAGACAAGCCTTGGAAAATGCCAGTATAAGCAATTATGTAATTTTAAAATATTTTTGAATAATAAATATGGAACACTATATGTACAGTATATATATGATTGATAATTTTAAAATAATCTGAGCTGAGAATCCTCCAGTTTGTCTTTTTTTTTGTAAACTGGTAGCACGGACTATTTTCTGGCAATGAATAGGAAATCCTGCTCTTTAAAAGACTTTACTGGAAGTCTTTTATTTATAATGTACCTCATATCTAATTCCGGAGAAGGCAATGGCACCCCACTCCAGTACTCTTGCCTGGAAAATCCCATGGACAGAGGAGCCTGGTAGGCTGCAGTCCATGGAGTCGATAAGAGTCGGACACGACTGCTCGACTTCACTTTCACTTTTCACTTTCATGCATTGGAGAAGGAAATGGCAACCCACTCCAGTGTTCTTGCCTGGAGAATCCCAGGGATGGGGGAGCCTGGTGGGCTGCCCTCTCTGGGGTCACACAGAGTCGGACACGACTAATGTGACTTAGCAGCAGCAGCAGCATATCTAATTCAAGTAAACTAGTCCATTTTTATTCTGTTTTGGTAAGATACACACACAGAAGAGAAGACACTCTGAGGTATACTCTTTGGTGCTAGAATACGTAATAGAGAGATACAGTCCTAGGGGAATAAGAGGCAATCAGGACTACTGTGATCTGGCATCCTTGGAAAAGCTTTGACATCCTGGCTTGTTCATCTTATTCACCATGTGACCAGTGCCTGGCACAGTGCTAAGAACCTCACAGATGCTCAGTACAAAAGTACATGACTGAAAAGTGGGACCTGACCATGGCCTTTCATAAAGAAAACCTTACATACGAAAATGCTTATATGTTCTGAAATATATGCTAATCATTAAAAACAGACATTATTTTCAGGGAATTTCATCTTAACAAAAAGATTAGGGTAAAAGCCAATACTCAAAAAAAAAAAAAAAAAGGAAAAACACATCTATGACTATTATTCTTTGCTAGAGTTGTTTTTGAATAGAGTGAAGTACTGAGTATTAAAGAAAGAATGAGGGATTTACTTCTTACAGTTTTGAAATTTTCAAATTTGTGAACTGGGTACATTACAGAAATCCATTTTAAATATGAGACCAATGTAATAAAAATCATGCCCATCAAAATTTTAAATTTAATTCAAAAGGTCATGAATTTTTCCCAGTATGTAAAAAAAGCTCAACAAACTTTTGAAATAAATTAATGAAACACATTTTTAGCCCTTAACATATGACAGATGCTCTACTAAACGTTTTACAAATAGTACTTCTCATTATCATAATGAATATAAGTATCTTCATTTTAAGGATGAAGAAATTGAGATTTAAAAGATTTTCCCTAGATTTACAAAGGTCAGTTGCAGAGCAGAATCCAAAACCAAGTTGCCTAACTCCAAAGTGCATGGTCTTAGAAACAGCACAATAACTTCCCTAAATACAACAAAGCTAACAAAACACAAATAAAATTAATGAGTAATATGACATGCACATTTTTTAAACCTTGTAACACTTAAAGCATCTTACATTTTGACAAATCTATTAATAAAACTCATGAAATATTCAATCACCCTAAACCATTTTCAGTCAGAAATACATTTAATTCAAGAGAAATGAGAATAGTTTTTAGTATGTTACCTACAATTCTGAGCATAGTGTATGTACACAATAAATACTTAAGCAATATTTCTTAAATAAATGTTTATTCACTTTCTAGGTATACCATCCTATCTTGGGGTTACTAGTTTATACAAATCAAAAACTAAAATCCTTATGCTCGAGTATAATTTATTAAAAAAGAACTTTAAGGCTTATGGAATTCTCCAGGCCAGAATACTGGAGTGGGTAGTTGTTCCCTTCTCCAGGGGAATCTTCCCAACCCAGGGATTGAACCCAGGTCTCCAAAATTGCAGGTGGATTCTTTACCAGCTGAGCTACCAGGGAAGCCCAAATGCCTATAGACAAATGGTCAAATGTTTCTAACATTAAGAAGTTCTTTCCTAAAATGTCTGATTATGAAAACCATCTAGATGCTTGTTAAAATACAGATATCCAGGACTTCATCTTGACATACTAATTTTGTAAATCTGGTATGGATCCAAGAACTCTAAAATGTTAAAAGAAACCTGCTAGAATAGGGAGTTTCTATTATTCTAAATAGTTAGAATAGGGAGACAGGGACCAACATGGCAGTCCAAAACAGCCACAGGAGGACATACTCACACTCTTCTTCCTAATTGAACCCAAGTTCATGCTTTATTTGCATGACATCCCCCTCTCACCCTCTTCCCTAATTGGTCTCCGGGTCTTGCCTCATTTACATGGGGCACAACCAGTCAAGCCCCAGGAACCACCAAAGAAGAAGTAACAAAATGTACGAAGAGGGAAACTGAAGAGGTATGAAAGAGACAGGTTGAGACCACTCCTATAGGAGTTGGTCCACTCTAAAGTGTCAAGAGTATACTGCTTGCTTAATAAATCCTGCCTGCTTGAGCTGCCTTAATCTGTCTTTTCAATTGCTTGCTACAATAAGACAAGACCGAGGAATAAGAACTGACCCAACAAACTCAAGATATTCTAAAACACTGCCCAAAGACATTATACGTTTAATGAAAAATATGAATAAATTCAATAAAAGTCCAAGTTTGAAGGGATAAATTTGAAGCAGGGGGGATAAGATAAAAGATCAGAAAGACTAAGAAAACAGACACAAATTCTTAGTGTATATTTAAGCTTATAAGTGAAACTTAAAAAAACAAAGAAAGTATATAGAAGTTAACAAATACATTTTCTTTGTGTTTTTCAGCCTTATTGAGGTATAATTGACAAATTAAATTGTCATATAAAGTTTTGCTGTTGTTGAGTTGCTCGGTCATGACTGACTCTTTTGTGACCCCACAGACTGTAGCCCACCAGGCACCTCTGTTCAAGGGATTTTCCAGGCAAAATGGAGTGAGTTGCCATTTCCTCCTCCAAGGGGATCTTCCCAACCCCGGGATCGAACCTGCATCTCCTGCTTGGCTGCTGAATTCTTTCCCACTGAGCTCCAGTATAAAGTGTCAGTTCAGTTCAGTTCAATTCAGTCACTCAGTCATGTCCGACTCTTTGCAACCCCATGAATCGCAGCACGCCAGGCCTCCCTGTCCATCACCAACTCCCAGAGTTCACTCAGACTCACGTCCATTGAGTCAGTGATGCCACCCAGCCATCTCATCCTCTGTCGTCCCCTTCTCCTCCTGCCCCCAATCCCTCCCAGCAGCAGAGTCTTTTCCAATGAGTCAACTCCTTGCATGAGGTGGCCAAAGTACTGGAGTTTCAGCTTTAGCATCATTCCTTCCAAAGAACACCCAGGACTGATCTCCTTCAGAATGGACTGGTTGGATCTCCTTGCAGTCCAAGGGAATCTCAAGAGTCTTCTTTAACACCACAGTTCAAAAGCATCAATTCTTTGGCGCTCAGCTTTCTTCACAGTCCAACTCTCACATCCATACATAATCATTGGAAAAACCATAGCCTTGACTAGATGGACCTTTGTTGACAAAGTAATGTCTCTGCTTTTCAATATGCTACCT
>NW_011494926.1:1960341-1960855 GCF_000754665.1 Bison bison bison | reverse complement strand
GGCAATTTGATCTCTGGTTCCTCTGCCTTTTCTCAAACCAGCTTGAATATCTGGAAGTTCACGGTTCACGTATTGCTGAAGCCTGGCTTGGAGAATTTTGAGCATTACTTTACTAGCATGTGAGATGAGTGCAATTGTGTAGTAGTTTGAGTATTCTTTGGCATTGCCTTTCTTCAGTCACGCCCAATTCTTTTTGACTCTACAGACTGTAGCCCACCAGGCTCCCTCTGTCCATGGCATTCTCCAGGAAATAATACTGAGAGGTTTTGCGATTTTCTTCTCCAGGTTATCTTCCCAACCCAGGGATCAAACCTGAGTCTCCTGTATCTCCTGCACTGGCAGGCAGGTTCTTTATCACTAGCACCAGCTAGGAAGCCCTCTGCCATAAATACATTTTCTTAATTTCAGTAATGAAAACCTCTAGAATGTTGTTCAAATGATTGCTGAGGTATCTAGCACCAGAGTTAGTAGACTTCAGTTCAGTTCAGTCGCTCAGTCATGTCCGACTCTTTGG
>NW_011494926.1:1957175-1960241 GCF_000754665.1 Bison bison bison | reverse complement strand
GCTTTCTTCACAGTCCAACTCTCACATCCATACATGACCATTGGAAAAACCATAGCCTTGACTAGATGGACCTTTGTTGGCAAAGTAATGTCTCTGACTTAATCAATGCTTAATTTTATCTTTAATTTAAGGCTGATTTTTCAATTTCAATCATTTTTTTTTCTAGTGTTTGTTGAGTGATTAGATTTTATTTCTACTTGCAAGCTAATTAGTGTTCCTCTCACCATTTCTTGGAGCCTGGCAGAAGCTGTGAGGCTCTGAGGAGGGAGACAAGCACTCTATTGCCCATGGCAAAGTAAATAGCAGGAACATCCCAAGTTCCACAAGGGTAACACAACTTGGCCCAAGTAGATGTCAGCACATGCAGTGGTTAGCGCTGCAGGAGAGGAACGCTGAGCCTTAGGAATCTGCCATTTTATGATATATAATATGTTAGCAAGCTGCTTTGTGTGCTGCAGGTAAATTGATCAATGTCTGGAAGAAGACAGAGAATGAATGGTCAGGGCCTTACATTCTTGGCATACCCAACAAATGTAAAAGTTCCACGGAGGACCATCTTCTTCAGAAGTATTTACTCTATCAGGTCCTATAACAATGCTCTGCATACATCCATATTTTTCAGCCCCATGCCACAAAGCAGGTAAAATATCATAACCTACAGACACACAAACACACATGCCCTACTTCCACATCCTGCTTTTATCACTACACTGTCATCGTACTGATTGGGTTGAGAAATGTGACAGTTGTTCAAATTCACACATGTATAGGGACCATTCTCAAAGGTAGGCAGGCGTGATTCCCAGGACAAATCATTTCTAATGGTTTGCTGTTTTCCAATACAACATATTACTTGTATTAAATAATAAAAACATAAAACTAGTGAACAGTATTCATCAGATTTCAAATGTTGTTCATCAAAATGTGGAAAAATAGAGTTCCATTTAAGAGATTAAAAAGACAACCTATTCGAAAATAAAAACCGAGATTTGGTATTTAGTATCACCAATGCTTTGCCAGAAAATGTTCAAATATGGTTTCCTGAAGTTGATCTAAAGCTGCTTGTCAGTTTCTGGTCTTTCTACATGGCTCAGCAGTAAAGAATTCGCCTGCCAATGAAGGAGACTTGGGTTCAATCCCTGGGTGGGGAAGATCCCCTGGAGGAGTAAATTGCAACCTACTCCAGTATTCTTCCCTGGAAAACTCTATGGACAGAAGAGCCTAGTAGACTACAGTCCTTGAGATCACAAAGAGTCAAGTATGACTGAGTGATTGAGCATGCGTGTGCGTGCACACACACACACACACACACACACAGTGTAAATACTCAATCCATAGCCATTTTCAAGCCAGGAATGTGACATCACTGAATGTGGAGTTAGAAGAGATGCATAAAGTTAACTTGAGAGGCTACATGATATGGCTCCCACATACAACTTGCTTCTTGTTCTGTCTTGAGGACATCACAAATATACACACAGATGGAAGTACACAAATGCATATTAAAGCCAGCTGAATCTGCTGTCCATGGTACATATACATAAATTCCTTGAATTATTTAATGTTAAATGATTTAAATTATTTAATAAATTCATAATAAAATTATTTGATAAACTATTAATTTATTAGCTACTTATAACTATTTTAATAGATTCTCAAATTCTCTATATTGCTCATATAAACTTTACTTTTCTCTCCTTCAACTACAGGCATAATCCCACGTAACGGAATCTAAGTGATATTAGAAAAAAATACAAATGAGAGACAGTGTTAAACACAAGTGTATTTGTCTTTGTAGAAGAGATTCTAAAAATTCAGGATGTGAAACAACATGTGTGAGAAATCTGAACCTGAATATCTTTGGACAAAATATCTAAAAAACCTGTCATTTTTCTTTAATATTTTAATGTAAAATCCTTCTATGTGAAAAAGTATAAAAGCATATCTCCAAATGAGTCATTTTTCCTAAAAGGTAGCATTAATCATATATGCTCTTATCAAGAAATAATTAGATAATATCATAAAAAGTGTATCAGTTCAGTTCAGTCACTCAGTCGTGTCTGACTCTTTGTAACTCCATGGATTGCAGCACTCCAGGCTTCCCCAACCATCACCAACTCCCAGAGTTTACTCAAACTCATGTCCATCAAGTTGGTGATGCCATCCAACCATCTCATCCTCTGTTGTTCCCTTTTCCTCCTGCCTTCAATCTTTTGCAGCATCAGGGTCTTTTCAAATGAATCACTTCTTCTCATCAGGTGGGCAAAATATTGGAGTTTCAGCTTCATCATCAGTCCTTCCAATGAATATTCAGGACTGATTTCCTTTATGATGGACTGGTTGGATCTCCATGCAGTCCAAGGGACTCTCAAGAATCTTCTCCAACACCACAGTTCATAAGCATCAATTCTTCGGCGCTCAGCTTTCTTTACAGTCAAACTCTCACATCCATACATGACTACTGGAAGACCATAGCTTTGACTAGATGGACCTTTGTTGGCAAAGTAATGTCTCTGCTTTTTAATATGCTGTCTAGGTTGGTCATAGCTTTTATTTCAAGGAGCAAGCGTCTTTTAATTCAGGGCTTCAGTCACCATCTGCAGTGATTTTGGAGCCCCCCAAAATGAAGTCTGTCACTGTTTCCATTGTTTCCCCATCTATTTGCCATGAGTGATGGGACTAGATGCCATGATCTTCATTTTCTGAATGTTGAGCTTTAAGACAACTTTGACTCTCTCCTCTTTCACTTTCATCAAGAGGCTCTTTAGTTCTTCTTCACTTTCTGCCATAAGGGTGGTGTCATCTGCATATCTGAGGTTATTGATATTTCTCCCGGCAATCTTGATTCTAGTTTGTGCTTCATCTAGTCCAGCATTTCTCATGATGCTATTATGCATATAAGTTAAATAAGCAGGCTGACAATATACAGCCTTGACGTACTCCTTTTCCTATTTGGAACCAGTCTGTTTTTCCATGTCCAGTTCTAACTGTTGCTTCCTGACCTGCATATAGGTTTCTCAGGAGGCAGGTCTGGTGGTCTGGTATTCCCAACTCATTAAGAATTTT
>NW_011494926.1:1954279-1956475 GCF_000754665.1 Bison bison bison | reverse complement strand
GCTGCTGTCTATGGGGTTGCACAGAGTCGGACACGACTGAAGTGACTTAGCAGCAGCAGCAGCAGCAGAGGAGAAGCCATATATTAGTCTATAAAATATCTCATAAAGTCTTTTGCCTTCTTTTGATATATTTTGCCCTTCCTTTTTCTGCAAGGTTACCTTTGGTGTTTTTTAACTTCTGTTGGTTGGGGGTTTGGTGACTGGAATAATCGCATCTGCATATTCTTATGGAAAGCCTTGAGGATCTTAAGCCAAAATATAAAAGAAAATCCATATATAAAATTAGGTAACCCCCCCCTGACAAAAACAATATAACTGATATTTTTAGAGCTGTGTGCAATTTTTTCAAGAAAGAATTAGGAATTTAAGATATCAAGACACATGCTCCGTAAGAGTAGTGGCTGAGGCTATCAAGTGGGCATTTGTAGGCAGGGCATTCATATTTTTATCTATGAATAAAATGTCAAATTATGTGGTGATTTAGAATGCTTTTATTGAATGACAAAGATCCTGTTAAGAGTAATGATAGCAAACATTTATCAAGAGCTTACCATGTGCAAGGGATTTTTTCAAGTTAGTCGTACACATTAACTTATTGAAGCTTCACTTTGGATACATTTGCAATTATTCTATTTTCTTATTTTTAGAGAACAAAATAAAATATAGATTTGCTGATTTGTCCTAGGCTCTACAGATAATGAGGCTTCCCTGGTGGTTCAATGGTTAAGAATCCACCTGCATTGCAGGAGATGTAGGCAACGTGGGTTCGATTCCTGGGTCAGGAAGATCCCCTGGAGGAGGGCATGGCAACCCACTCTAGTATTCTCACCTGGAGAATCCCATGGACAAAGAAGCCTGGTGGGCTACAGTCCCTTGAGTCTCACAGAGTCAGACACAACTGAAGCAACTTAGCATGCACACACGCTACAGGTAATACATGGCAGAGTCTAGAACTCAATCTCACAAATTAACCACTGCACTATTACATGTTTCACGATCATTTTCACAAATGTCCCTGTCTCTTCTGCTGCAGTTCCAAGAGTGAAAAATGGTCTTCAGGAATTTAATTAACAGTTCCATTTTAATTGCATTTGCAAAATTGAAATGTTGTTTGACCTTTAAGTTATAACATACACAGCCTTCTTAGGCAAATAGAAATTAAAGTACAACCAGTACAGATATGTCTGCTTTCTTAACGCTTGTATGACCAGCCTTTGCCTGCCAATTAGAAAGTGCTCCATAGGTATCTAACTGAATGAATGGATGAGATGAAGGTGTTTCAATCACATACTGATTCATTCATTTTACTGGTTATTTTTCATTTCTTTTTTAAAATTAAAGCATAGCTGACCTACAATATTATATTCATCCCTGGTTATTTTTCTCAGTATCTTTTGGAGTCCCAGTACTATACTGTACACCTGAAGATGTAAAAATATATGGGCTGAGTCTTGAGGAGCTCAGGATCAAACACAAGTAGAGACAGATGTTATAAAAATGAGACAAATAAATAAAACAGAATTTGAATATGTCCTTACCAATGATTCTCAGGGAAGTATGTTTGCTATATGAAAATAATGAGGGCTTTAAGCAAATCTTTCAACATTATAAAATGTTTTAAATAAATGAGTTAAAGAGCTCTGAAGAAGAGAGGGGTACACGCTCAGCCAGTGGTGATATTATGTTCGGACCAAGGCTTGTTGTTGTTATTTAGTCACTAAGTCGTGTCCAACTCATTTGTGACCCCATGGATTGTAGCCCAGCAAGCTCCTCTTTCCATGGGATTATCCAGGCAAGAATATTGGAGTGGGTTCCCATTTCCTTCTCCAGGGTATCTTCCCAACCCAGGGAGGACCATGGCTACATGAGAGTAAATGAGCTTCACAAAGAATTGAAGAACAGTTGAACCAAATACTGAATCCCAAATACTATTCCAGAAGACAGGGAAAAGTTAAAGTAATTGCCACAGGTAATAATTAAAATGAAGCACTAGGGATTGATATAATCTGGAAAATTGTGCAGGATCATATTTCCTATCACAGAACCTTTTATTCTGAAATTACCTAAATAGCATATTGAAAAGCAGAGACATTACTTTGCCAACAAAGGTCCGTCTAGTCAAGGCTACGGTTTTTCCAGTGGTCATGTATGGATGTGAGAGTTGGACTGTGAAGAAGGCTGAGTGCCGAAGAATTG
>NW_011494926.1:1952093-1954179 GCF_000754665.1 Bison bison bison | reverse complement strand
AGTCTGTTTTTCCATGTCCAGTTCTAACTGTTGCTTCTTGACCTGCATATACATTTCTCAGGAGGCAGGTCTGGTGGTCTGGTATTCCCAACTCGTTAAGAATTTTCCAGAGTTTGTTGTGATCCACACAGTCAAAGGCTTTGACATAGTCAATCAAGCAGAAGTCGATGGTTTTCTGGAATTCTCTTGCTTTTTCAATGATCCAACAGATGTTGGCAATTTGATCTCCGGTTCCTCTGCCTTTTGTAAATCCAGCTTGAACATCTGGAAGTTCACTGTTCATATACTGTTGAAACCTGGCTTGGAGAATGTTGAGCATTACTTTGCTAGTGTGTGAGATGAGTGCAATAGTGCAGTAGTTTGAACATTCTTTGGCATTGCCTTTCTTTGGGATTGGAGTGAAAACTGACTTTTTGAGTTCTGTGTCCACTGCTGAGTTTTCCAAATTTGCTGGCATATTGAGTGCAGCACTTTAACAGCATCATCTTTTAGGTTTTGACATAGCTGAAGTGGAATTCCATCACCTCTGCTAGCTTTGTTCACAGTGATGCTTCCTAAGGCCCTCTTGACTTCGCATTCCAGGATGACTGGAAAGTCTATAAGAAAGTTATATTTCTGCTTACAGGCTTAATTTGCCAATTTTTTGGACAACAGAGAATAAGATTTGTAGTTTGAAAGAAGTGAGCAAAAAAATCATGAATTTGCTAGTTATTGGAGGTTCAGTTTATAATTTCAAGTTTATTTAAATTTGAATATCCTTATGACCTTGAATTGAATTCAGAGGCAAGAAAGCTTGCAATCTACAGAGCAGAATTTTGCTAATTATAATCCTGCTGGTGCTAAGTCACTTCAGACATGTCTGACTCTGTGTGACCCCATCGATGGCAGCCCACCAGGCTTCCCTGTCCCTGGGATTCTCCAGGCAAGAACACTGGAGTAGGTTGCCATTTCCTTCTCCAATGCATGAAAATAAAAAGTGAAAGTGAAGTCGCTCAGTCGTGTCCGACTCTCAGTGACCATATGGACTGAAGCTTACCAGGCTCCTCCGTCCATGGATTTTCCAGGCAAGAGTACTGGAGTGGGGTGCCATTGTCTTCTCCCAAATACAATCCTAGGGGCACACTATATTCTAATTTTCTCTTTTCTGTTTAAATTTATTTTTACTGTATCTCAGATGACAGCCATAAATGAAAGAACAATTACATTTTAAAGGAAATGTCATGGAGGCTGACATCTGATTTAGAAGCATTGAGAATTTAATAAACCTCACTTTGTGGTAATAAACCTCTTTGCAAACTAGTAACCTGACCAATAGTGATTTCCACTGTAATTTGGAGATTCAATTTTATTTGCACTCTAGAGGAAACTTTAATAGGCATTCAAACATTATAATTGTTAGCTCATATTTGTTTATAACTACATATTAATAGAAATATAAAAGGGTATAACTTAAAAACTCCTATGTCCTCTCCATTTCCCCTTATTTCAATTTTTGGATTGTCATGGAGTGTCTCGGATTTCAATATTTTAAAAGAGCTAAGGTAGAACTAGGCTACCATTAAATTTAGCAGTCAAGGCAGATGTTTTGTGGGAACCAAAGCTGTGTCCATTATGAATAGAAAGAGATTTTGGGCCTTAAGCCATACAGAAATCAGCCCTAAGATTCAACATCTATATGTGTGCATAGACAGTCTCTGACCCCTGGACTTATATCTTCACATTAACAACTCTTCTACTTAATTTGATCAGTTACATTTGACTATATAAAACTGTATTGTGCATGTTTTTGGTGCTGGTATGATCAGCAGACAAACCTATATATTTCAAGGAGAATAATGCATATATACACAGTAGTAAGTTTCTTACACTGAATGATGATATACAACATATGCACAGTAAAGAGATATTTGTGTGTACGTGCATAATTCTGTGCGAATATCTGTGTCCACATTCAACTGAAGTGGTAACTCCACTTGAATGGAGAAATAACTGCAATACAAGGGGAGTAGAGGAGAAGCCGGAGAAGGCAATGGCACCCCACTCCAGTACTCTTGCCTGGAAAATCCCATGAATGGAGGAGCCTGGT
>NW_011494926.1:1942449-1951993 GCF_000754665.1 Bison bison bison | reverse complement strand
AGTTGGTGATGGACAGGGAGGCCTGGCGTGCTGCGATTCATGGGGTCGCAAAGAGTCAGACATGACTGAGTGACTGAACTGAACTGAACTGAACTGAAAGCATAATTTCCCCAATAAATATTAAATTATGAGACTCGTTATAAGTAAAATTAAGCAATTTGACATGCTCAGAAGAAATCTGAGACACATAGACAATTCCATGGTATTGCAAAATGTGGCATAAAGAAAAAATAATGCCTTTGTGTATAAGAACAAAGACAAAATATTTAGTGTTGGCTTCTGGCAGGTAAATAATAAAACACTAGATAACAAACAGGGTGATTTTTCTTCAAGAAATAGTGTTTTTTCCTCAAATTGTCTTTTGTATAACTTCCACCCAACATGTATTAATGATCTCTCCTAAATAAGGTATACCAGGAGAGAAATGAAAGCATAGCTCCTTGTAAAACAAGTCTGCCTCATTCTCTCCCCTAGCTAGTTAGCTTTTTTCCTCACCCTTCATCTTCTTCTGTGATTCTAAAGAGAATAATAAAATGCTGTTCTCTAATTAGGGAAGGATTTTTAAATTTGTTTTGAAATGTGTGAACTGCTGACATTTTCCTTTTACATTTGAAAGACTACCAGGGCAATTACTAAGGCTTTGAGTAAGTTCAGTGGTGAACAAACACACCAGAACAAAGCCAGGCGAGTTTAAAAAGTCATAGCCCCGTTTCTCCATAATAGTTCAGTTGTATTTCTAATGAAAAGTATTTTCAGTGAGTCTGTCAACCTAGTCATTGTGTTAGTTTGCTTCTGGGACAGCCTGGGGGAACTACAGGACTCTGGGCTGCTCACTAGGAGAGGATGACACAGATGAACATCTGCAGTATGAAGAAGAGTGTTGGTAGTAAAGAGGAAATTGAAGCTAAATTTCAATTTTTCAGGACACTTGAGATTGGGTGGAGATTGGCAGAGAAGGACGTGTTCACCATTTCCACCTAAAATTTACTTTAATTCAAGCAAATATTAGAGATCCCATATCCCAAATTTAGGTAAAATAAGACAGTGAAAATCCCTTCTAGATATAATCCTGAAAGGTGCTAGACTGGTACTATAGAAGGTATAATCCTCAGTTCCAAGAGGCCGAGGAGCTGTTGGACACAAGAGACAACAGGGATGATGTGAAAGCAGATGTTAGAACACGTCTGCCAAGCCCAGAGGTAACTGGCAACAGGAAAAGCTCAAAGCATTTGGAAGCTGTTATCTCTTGGAACAGAAACAACTGTTTATGGGTGAAAGGTACTCCAGAAAGCTACAAACAGAAATTTCCCCTGACAGTCACTGCTGAAATAATACAGTGATAAAGAACCCATCTGCCAATGCAGGAAACATGGGTTTGATTCCTGAGTTGGGAAGATCCCCTGGAGGAGAGCATGGCAAGCCACTCCAGTGTTCTTGCCTGGAAAATCCCATGGACAAAGAAGCCTGGTGGGCTACAGTCCATAGGGTCACCAAGAGTCGGACACGACTGAAGTGACTTGTACTTGAGGGGTAATGACAGGCAGTTGAGAATCTTGGGCACATATTCTTTGATCTGAGGTTCCTGGGTAGCTCACTTATGTGAGGGTCATATAACTGAACTCAGCCTGATTTTTCCATTTGTTAGGTAGTGAGAAGGTGTACATGAAGACAAAGTATAATACATCGAGGACATAGGAGGAGAGGGAAACCTCCGTCCTGAGTTTGAGAGATGTTAGCCCTGCTTTCGGACCTGATAAAACTTAACCTTGAAAACCAGAGGTGTTTGTCACTCAAGCTATTAAAAGTCAGATGCTGTGACCTTGGCATCATTCTTGAGGGCAAGAGAAAATTATTTGCCTCTAGGAAAGTTGGTGAGGTAGAAGATTAGAAAATAGGTTGAAGCCCTAACTCAGGTGTAGTGACTGAGCTGTAACCTGGCTCTGAGTGCAGAAGCTAGAACCTAAAGAACAAAACTGTGGTGTTCATAGAGGGTAACTTTCATTACGAGATTATTAGTGCTGGCAAAAGAGTAGTTTCTACTTAGCTTATTTGACCAGAAATTTGGAGGGGGCGGGGCATTCAGAATCCTGAGGTACATCTTGACTTTAACAGTACATTTATTCCAATAAACAATGTTAGCAATCATTTCAAGTACTCTCAGACTACATTTTTAAAGGAAATTAGTTTCTAAGGGGTTAAAAGGAAGTCATTCTTGCAATTATATTACACTGTCTATTTAAACACTGTTTTTATTGTTTGAGTTGCCAAAAGAATTAGCTTTTCAGATTCAAGGAACAGTATGTTTCCTATTTGTAAAGGCATTTAAAAAATTATGCCTTCTGAAATTTCCTAGAGTTGATCAACACATACCTACAGATATTTCCTAATGTGAACATATTTTTCAATAGATTTGTTCTTTCCCACACATTCTCAACTGCTCTCCAAGTGCCCATGGATGAATGATTTTTTTTTTTCATAATCATTGCTGGTTTAAATGGCAATTCATTCCAGGATTCTTGCCTGGAAAATTCCTTAGACAGAGGAGCCTGGTGGGCTATGGTCCAGGGCATCACAAAAGAGTTGGACACAACTGAATGATTGAGCACAATGTTGATTTGTCTTTGTGAAACCATACTACAAACATGAGTAGAGAAATTTTACCATCATATATCTATTTAAATATAGTTGTAATAATTTTTATGTACAGGCAATATTATATAATTTACATAATACAATTAAATATTATAATACTTAATAAGAGAAAAGAGGAAGCACTTATAGAAACCTCCTCAGGAACAGATGGTGATATATACTCAAATTAGGAAGAATTCTGATATAGGTTTAAGCCACCGTCATACTATATTTCCTATTATCTGAAAATCCTTTGGATATTGTGGTTAGGCTATGTTCTGTATGATTTTAGTTTTCTTAAAATTTTATGAAGGTTTATTTTATGGCAAAGAATATGGGCTACCTTGGTATATACTCCATGGGTCTTGAAAAGAACATGTTATCTTGCTGTTGCAAGGTGGATTATTCTATTAATATCAATTAGGTATGATTGTTGAATAGTGTTATTGACTCAATATGCTTTCTGATCTTTAATTTTTAGTTATTCTATCTTAAATCCCAGCTATAAAACTCCTGTGATTTTGAAAACAATTACGTATTCTTTGAAATTCAGCTTTTTCACCTTTAAAATGGGTTCTAAAATACCTACTTTTCATCATTCTTAAGAAAAGTACAAATAAGTATAAAATGTTTGCCATATCACATATATTTTAAATAATTAGAGCCTCTACTATCTTTTAATTATGAGGATCTAGCAGATAAGGTAATTGACTCTCTGGTTGACAAATAGTCTCTGGCTTGTCCCATCTGACATTTGAAACATCCAGGTGTTACCCTGTCCATTTCTTCCAGAAGTTATTTCAAATATTCCTACTAATAAAACATTATTGTTTGGGATAATATTAGTTTTATATTAGAAACAGAGAAGACATAGCTCTTAATGAAGAAAAACTCAAGTTGGAGCAAACAGTATAGACAGAAAACTTAAGAAAAAGCAAAATAACTTTAATGAAAAATAAGAAAAATACTTCCAGAAAAATAAGGAGCAATTACTTTTACCCTTGGTTCAATTAAAAACAGTGTCATACAAAAGCTGGTGTTCCAGTTTTCTCTTGAATAACTGGTAAAACTATGAAAGGTAGATATGAGAGCCAAGAATATTCCAAGTGAAGAAAGCATAAAGTGTGTAAAGAACAATTATGATTTATTTTGGCCATAGTATGTGATTAAACAGAACAGGAACATGAAGTAAGTTTGAAGAAGTTGTATAGCATTAAAAATTTGTTATTTAATATACCATGCTAAGAATTTTGTTCCTAATAATAAAGGAAAAAAGTCATAGAAAGCTTGATAGCTGGTGATTTATAGTATAAGGACTGTAATCCACTGGCTTGAAAAGTGATGAAAAAGTGGAAATTAACATGAAATGTGCATGTTTAAGAGAAACAGCTAAAAAAATAAAATAATTTATAGAGACACAATTCTGACCTAAGGGGTATATAAAATTGATCGTGTCTTTATGTTCTTATTTAGTAACTATGCTTTGAAATCACTAATTGGCTTACCCACTTATACACTATAATGTAATCTAATATTTTCTTTTTTTTTAAAATATCATTTTATTAATTGCACACTTCAGCAAATTGGAAAGTTAAGAGAGTTACCTGAAAGCATGACTATTTTGCAGATATGGAAATGCTAATTAGAATGGTTATTTTCAATTATGTAATGGAATCTCTAAACTCTTCTGAACATAACACAGTACAATTTTTTTTTTTAATGTTTCATTCTAAAGTGACCTTACTCTAGCTAATATTGGCATTGAGTGAGTGTGAGTTTGACAGATCAGTGATGACAGGTTTCCATGTGCTATATATGTGGAAAATTATGTGTTCTTTTGACAGAGCATAGTTATATGAAAAAAAAAAGACAATGCAGGAAAAGAACTACTGCTAGAAGCTTTAAACCCTGGATAACTCTCTGTTACTGTGTCTGGCTTTGAGGAAAATAAATATTCTCTTTGACCTCTTTTTCACCATCTTTAAAGCAGGGGAAATCAATACCTGCTCTCAAAGTTGTGTGAATATCAAGAAAGAATATACTATACAATATACAGAATATATAATCATATTCTGTTTTTACTATTAGTTAATTCTCTAGATTATTTTTACAAATATTTTTGTCATGAATGAATTTCTTCCGTACCACATTCCTAATTCAATCTTTGTTAAGAAAAGGATATTTCTGTCTTGCTTGCTGTTCAGAAGCCTAATCTAATTGTTGCTTCTGTTACCCTCAAATTTATAATTTTGACATATTTCTCATACTTCATTTGACCATCATGTCTAAATATAATCCATTTTTTGTTAATTCTTCTATTTTTCAAACTTAAGTGAAGATCTTTTCAAAACTGACCAACCTGATCTGATCAATAATTGATGACCCTCTCCTGCTAGTTAAATTATCCTCATTGGGAAACACTGAACATACTACAAATGTGAGCAGCATTCCCAAGTTCAAGCCAGAAATCTGATTCTCTACAGGACATTTAAATATCCAAACTAATAATCTCATTCATATTGGAACCATGTATAAAGAACAGTTATGCAAAACCACAGTTCTGAAATTAATTCCCAATCCACCACTTCCATCTACTATGGTCTTTCTTTTTTTTTGGTAAACTCTTCTTTGCTTTTGTTGTGGCTATTTTGATTTCTGTTTCTTTGTTCTTCATTCTTGGCTGCATTTTCACAGCAATGAAACTTACTCTGATCCACAATGGTTTGAATTTCTTTTCTTTCTGCTCTTTCTTCTCTGCCTGTCTGTAGCAGACACCCTTGGATCACTGCGGTCCTAGCCCATGCCTATTCCAGCAATGCACCTTGCACAAAGCACTGCTAATAGGCTTACATTGGCCACAGGAAGAACAACGACATAAACACAAAGCTGTGGTGTCCCATACTTTCTCTTTGATCCATGTATCAAACATTATGATGACATTTTGTTGTCTGTCACACTGCCAAAATATAGTTATTCTTAATTTATCCTTTATGATACAAACCTATCTTGAATTTAGAAATTAAGGTTTTTAAATTCATATACTGGAATATTTCTGACATAAGTGTTTGCGTTTGAAGTAATATACAATATATGTCAATGTTCAGTTTTATTACATGCGGGCAGTAAATCGATTTTGTCTTCAAGTTACTGTTCCATCATAATGTGAATTTGATATTTTATACTAAAGGAATAAAAAAGCTCTATGTTTTTGCCTAATATAATAATTCTAAACAGGCATTGCAGAAAATCTAAATTGCATGATAAATGTAATGCTATTTATTATATTTATTCATTTACTATGATTTATTACTTTTCCACTGGTTGCTGTGCTCTGAAAATCTCTGTAGGAACTTTGGATAATCTATGTTATGGTTTAAAAAATAATTGTGCCTTACATTTATATTGCTTCATGGTTCATAAAACATTTTTTGATATATTATCTCATTTTATTTAACACTCAGAATAATACTGCCAGAAAGGAAGGCCAATGTATTAATATTATATAGAAGAAAACTGAAACTCACAGATAATACTTTTACCAAAGTCATAGAATAGTATAGTATAAAACGGGGTGACTAAAGTGGAGCCTCATTTTTATCTCAATGTCCAGAACAGATGCAGATGCAGATGGTGACTGTAGCCATGCAATTATAAGATGCTTGCTCCTTGGAAGAAAAGTTAAGAGCAACCTAGATAGCATATTAAAAAGCAGAGGCATCACTTTGCCAACAAAGGTCTGTCTAGTCAAAGCTATGGTTTTTCCAGTGGTCATGTATGGATATGAAAGTTGGACTATAAAGAAAACTGAGCACTGAAGAATTGATGCTTTTGAACTGTGGTGTTGGAGAAGACTCCTGAGAATCCCTTGGACTACAAGGAGATCCAACCAGTCCATCGTAAAGGAAATCAGTCCTGAATATTCATTGGAAGGACTGATGCTGAAGCTGAAACTCCAATACTTTGTCCACCTGATGTGAAGAACTGACTCATTTGAAAAGACCCTGATGCTGGGAAAGATTGAAGGCAGGAGGAGAAGGGACGACAGAGGATAAGATGGTTGGATAGCATCACTGACTCAGTGCACATGAGTTTGAGTAAACTCCGGGAGTTGGTGATGCACAGGGAGGCCTGGCAAGCTGCAATCCATGGGGTCACAAAGAGTTGGACACGACCGAGTGACTGAACTGAACTGTCCAGTACAAGAGGCATCAGAATATCAGAACTGCAGTGGATAAAGGGAATATATTTTTAGTGGTGAGAATGTTGTGGGGAATACAGAATTAAAAAACAAATGATTCATGCTGATGTATGGCAAAACCAATACAGAACTGTAAAGTAATTAGCCTCTAATTAAAATAAATAGATTAAAAACAAACAAATGTAGTACACATGAAACATACAGTGTTATAAATCAATATTAACTCAATTTAAATCAACAAAAATAATAAATGTAACTTAAAAATATTTTTTTTAATAAAATGAAAACTGGATTCACCAGCATGGTTTTGTTCCTCATATATTTCAGTACAACTAAAATCTCATTCTTCAATATCAAGAACACCTTTTTTCTCTCCTATGAAATTTCCCTCATTACATGAGTAAGAAAAAAACTCTGCATTGCCTTGTTTCCAATTGATGTTTAAAGTTATTATAGCAATCATATAAACTAACTTTTATTGCTTACACTCTAATATACTTTATTTTTCAATCTCATTCATGACAATTTTTCTTTACATAACCTTCTTCATACACATTTCATATACCTCCTGTCTTCCTTTTCCTCACTCTATATGTTTGCTCATGCTCGCACTCAGTCATGCCTGACCCTGTAAGACCCTATAGACTGTAGCCCGCCAGGCTCCTCTGTCCAAGGGGATTCTCCAGGCAAGAATACTGGAGTGGGTTGCTCTTTCCTCCTCCAGGGGATTTAAGTGCTGTGAGTGTTGACTTACCTACAAAACTGTATGCTTCTTACAATCATAAATATGGTATATTTAGATAGCAAAATAATGAAATGAATGCCTATTCTACAGTAACTAGTACACAAAAAATACACAATCAGATCAGATCAGTCGCTCAGTCATGTCCGACTCTTTGCAGCCCCATGAATTGCAGCACACCAGGCCTCCCTGTCCATCACCAGCTCCCGGAGTTCACTCAGACTCAAGTCCATCGAGTCGGTGATGCCATCCAGCCATCTCATCCTCTGTCGTCCCCTTCTCCTCCTGCCCCCAATCCCTCCCAGCATCAGAATCTTTTCCAATGAGTCAACTCTTTGCATAAGGTGGCCAAAATCCTGGAGTTTCAGCTTTGGCATCATTCCTTCCAAAGAAATCCCAGGGCTGATCTCCTTCAGAATGGACTGGTTGGATCTCCTTGCAGTCCAAGGGACTCTCAAGAGTCTTCTCCAACACCACAGTTCAAAAGCATCTATTCTTCGGCACTCAGCCTTCTTCACAGTCCAACTCTCACATCCATACATGACCACAGGAAAAACCATAGCCTTGACTAGACGGACCTTTGTTGGCAAAGTAATGTCTCTGCTTTTGAATATGCTATCTAGGTTGGTCATAACTTTCCTTCCAAGGAGTAAGTGTCTTTTAATTTCATGGCTGCAGTCACCATTTGCAGTGATTTTGGAGCCCAGAAAAATAAAGTCTGACACTGTTTCCACTGTTTCCCATCTGTTTCCCATGAAGTGGTGGGACCGGATGCCATGATCTTTGTTTTCTGAATGTTGAGCTTTAAGCCAACTCTTTCACTCTCCTCCTTCACTTTCATAAAGAGGCTTTTGAGTTCCTCTTCACTTACTGCCATAAGGGTGGTGTCATCTGCATATCTGAGGTTATTGATATTTCTCCCGGCAATCTTGATTCCAGCTTGTGTTTCTTCCAGTCCAGCGTTTCTCATGATGTACTCTGCATATAAGTTAAATAAACAGGGTGACAATATACAGCCTTGACGAACTCCTTTTCCTATTTGGAACCAGTCTGTTGTTCCATGTCCAGTTCTAACTGTTGCTTCCTGACTTACATAAAAATTTCTCAAGAGGCATATGCTGAAATAAATATTAAATTAACACTGGCAGAGTATCTAGCTTATTACACAAGCTGGATGATGTAAGTGTTCACAGAGAAACACACTTTAGACATCCTCACTGTTAACCTTTAAAGCCTGCAGTCTTAGCTTATTTCTTCCTGACCAGTGGATAAAACTGGGCAGGTGTTCAGGTCACTTTGTGTAACTTGAGAGTCCCCTTTAGTTTGATATAACAAATTTTAAACCTTAGTGAAAATTTTAAACCTTAAAATTTTTTCCTCTTTGTGAACCAATTCAGACCCTGCTCTCTGTGAATGCTTCAGTAGGGAGGGAAGCATGCTGATGTTCTTTCCATCTCTTCTTTCTCTCCTGCTTATTTCCTGAAGGCTTGGATCCTTGAGGAGTAGAAGTACAGGGAAGGAAAAGATGTAAGGTGTAGGGAAGACCTCAGTAAACTGTTATAAACCAGGCTTATTGTCTCATGGTAGATTCTAAACCTAAATCTTTTCCTCTTAAGGTACTTTTGTGGGTTTCTCAGATATATTTTCTAGGAGTCAGTCTTTCTTCTGGGTCAGTTTTACCCCTCCGTGCTGCCCTGGTCCATACCTGTCCAAAGGGGAACATGTAACTTTGCCCCACTTTCACTGAAAATACAGTTGCAACTAAAATATTCCTCTTGCTCTATTCAGCCACCTCAGGCAAGTTGAGCTGCAAATCCTTTTTTTTTAAAATTGAAGTATAGTTGATTTACAATCTTGTGCTAGTTTCAGGTGTACAGTAAAGTACAGTAGGTGTACAGGTTTCAGGTGTACAGCAAAGTGATTCTGTTACATATTTATATTATATATACACACACACACTCACAAGTATATAT
>NW_011494926.1:1927268-1942349 GCF_000754665.1 Bison bison bison | reverse complement strand
ATATATATACTTGTTGTTATTGTTCAGTCGCTAAGTCACATCCAACTTTGCCACCCATGGATTGCATCACTCCAGGCTTCGCTATCTTTCACTATATCCCAGGGTTTAGTCAAATTCATATCCAGTGAGTCAGGAATGCTATCGAACCATCTCATCCTCTGCCGCCGCCTCCTCCTACTGCCTTCAATCTTTCCCAGCATCAGGGGTCTTTCCCAATCAGTTGGCTCGTCACACCAGGAGGCCAAAGTATTAGAGCTTCAGCATAAGTCCTACCAATGAATATTCAGGATAGATTTCCTTTAGGATTGACTGATTTGATCTCCTTGCAGTTTAAGGGACTCTCATGAGTCTTCTCCAGACTTTTTTCCTCCACATTTTGAAAGCATCAATTCTTCAGCACTCAGCCTTCCTTATGGTCCAACTCTCACATCTATACATGACTACTGGAAAAACTATAATGACTATATATGATTATTTTCCATTATGGTTTACTATAAGATATTGAATACAGTTTCCTGTGTTATTCAACAAATTCTTATTGCTTATCTATTTTATGTATAGGAATTTGTATAGGTTTTTTATTTTCAAACTTCTACCAACAAATATCAGTCACCAGTGTTGCAGTCAAAAGCGTAGGTCTACTTAAGACTTATTTGAGGTGGCTCTGGTGGGGTTCGAGACATGGAGTTGTGCAATGGCAATGGTACCATAAGCAGAGTCCTGAGAATGTTTTTCTGACTATAAGAACTTGATTCCACTTTCCCCTTTAGCTCTAGACCAAGACTTGTTTTGTGAGCTACTTAAAAGTCTTCCCATAAAAATATTTTTTGATAAGTTAACAGCTAATGCATTTTCCCATCAAAAATACAATCAAAACTTGTTGTATAAAATAAAAATTAATGAGTGACTATAACAGTAACAGTATATAAATTTCTAATTTGTTTTTACTTCTATTACTGTTACAAAGTTACTATATGATGCACTTGCTAAATCATCACCCTGAACTTACTTCTTGCCATGAAGGTGAGTAAAATCGCCAATTCAGTGCCCATTGTATTTCTTTCAATTACCACTACTTAGCAAAAATATTGACCCATATCTTAATTATTGATGAAAGCAGGTAAAATAAGTAGTACAATTTTGAAGCTGAAAATTTAGAAATTAAAACCATGTAGAAATTCAGATTGATAGTGTTTAATAAATACAGTGCAAAACACACACCAAATTAAAGACATCATATTCTGTAATAATATGCTATATGGAAAATGGTCACATGCCATTGTCACAAAATTGACAAAACTGTATTGATGGTGAGACTTGTAAAGTGGAAAATATTTAAAAATTTTACAGCTGACCTTTATGGCAGTTTCGTAGTTCAGTAACAAATGAGCTAATTTTGCAAAAGTTATGCTCCTATGATAGTCATCCTTGCCTAGACAAGTTCGAAAGTGCTGCAACTTATATAATGTCAAGCCATTTGTGGTCTAATCTTATAACTTACAAATTAACAACAAGCGCAATAGACCGAACTCTAATCGAAAAGGACTTTAAATCTCTATAGAAGCCATTAAAAATGCCAAAAATGTGTTTTTAATACAGAAAGAACTTCTAAAATTCTTCTTCATATTATATATACTACACACATTATTAGCATGACCCCTAGTTTCTAATTTCCTCTACAATGTCCATTAAAATTTCCATCTATATTAGCCTGGGCTGGATTTACATTTTTCAATCTATTCACCTAAGACTTCTGGATCTTATCATTTGTTTTCTTGCCAGTAAATATGTGCTATTCAAATAAACCTATCCAGTGAGCCTTAGAGATTCCAATTTGTCTCCTCAAATATTATCTTGATTTTGCACATTAAAAGTTCATAAATAGAAAAGGCAAAAGAAAATTCTCCGTAATCAGTTCAGGAATGGAAAGGGATGTGAAAATAATGCTATAATATTTATCTTGTCATATTAGGGGCAATAAATATTAATATGAGATAATTATGCTTATTGCTTTGCCAATAATATAAGATTAAAATAATCTAGAGTCATATACCTAAGTGTGTGTGTAAGAGAGACAGAGAGTGTGGAGGCAGAATTATTTGCATCTGTAAACTGACTCAATGATATCACACTGGGTGTACAATGCAGTGTCATTAACTATGTATGTACGTTGTACAACAGATCTTTAGAATTTATCTATCTTGCATAACTTAACCTTTATATCATTGAACACCTCTCAATTTCCTGTTCCTCCCAGCCCCTGGGAGGAATGATTACAATCCTCTTTGCTTCTATGAGTATGACTACATTAGATACCTGTTGTAAGTGGGATCATGCAATATTTATTCTTCTATACCTGGCTTATTTCATTCAGCATAATGTCCTTCAAGTTCATCTATGTTGTTGGGTATAGCAGGATTTCCTTCTGTTTAAGGCAAAATATTATTATATTATATGTATATATCATTTCACCTTTATCTATATATCCATCAATGAGTATTTATGTTTTATCCATATCTAGACTGTTGTGAATAACACTGCAATGTTGGAG
Organism: Bison bison bison; assembly: GCF_000754665.1. Classification (NCBI taxonomy): domain Eukaryota; kingdom Metazoa; phylum Chordata; class Mammalia; order Artiodactyla; family Bovidae; genus Bison; species Bison bison. The sequence continues at coordinate 1,939,798 of NW_011494926.1, read as the reverse complement.
TGCCGATAAATTTTTAAGATTATGTTTTCAATTCATTTGGATATATATGCATAAATGGGATTGCTTGATTATATGACTATTTTTAATTTCTTGATGAACTTCTGCATTTTTTTCATAGTGATTACTCCTTTTTATATTCCCAAAAACAGTGTACAGGGTTCCAATTTCTCCAAATTCTTGGCAACATTTGCTACATTTTTGTTGGTGTTGTTTTTGATAATCATGGTCCCAATGACCATGTCAATAACATTCATCAGGTAAATAGAAAAGAACAATCCTAAATCCATCACAGATAAAGAAGTAACTCAACACTAGTGCACTAAGTGGGAGCTGATAACTTGGAAGCTCATGAGAACAGTAGAAAGGGTATGGGCCTAAAGGCTAGGGTTAGACTTTGATACAACCAGGACATGCTGCTGAGGCTTCTGTATAAAGTAGACATATCAATGAGATGCCCAGCCACAAAAGGGGGATAGAATAATGTTCTCTTGGCTGTGATATGGTTAAGAAAAACTGTGACTAAGAAAAAAAGTTATGTGAAATGTTGTTTATAAGATGAGAAATTTGATAAATGCCCATATTTAATGGATCTATAATTTATGGGCTTCCCTCCATAGCTCAGTTGGTAAAGAATCCGCCTCCAATGCAGGAGACCCTGCTTCGATTCCTGGGGCAGGAAGATCCCCTGGAGAAGGGATAGGCTACCCACTCCAGTATTCTTGGGTTTTCCTTGTGGCTCCGCTGGTAAAGAATCCACCTGCAATGTGGGAGACCTGGGTTTGATCCCTGGGTTGGAAAAATCCCCTAGAGAAGGGAAGAGCTACCCACTCCAGTATTCTGGCCTGGAGAACTCCATGGACTATACAGCCCACAGGGTCACAAAGAGTCAGGCACGCCTGAGAGATTTTCACAATAAATTATGAAAACAGAGTGAAAGCATTGGACAAAATCCTGTAGCCTTGAAAAAAGTCAAGTGCCCCAATTTTTGAAAAGTCAATTTTACAATAAGCATCAAACTTGTACAGGAATACCAAATCTTATAGGAGGTAAGCTCACTGTACAAAATTATAAAACATAAGCTGAAATAAACCACCATGAGGGAAATTTAGCCATTCATAATAAACAAAAGAATTAGCACCTTATAAATGTGCAATAAAAAGTAATTTGAGAAACAAACATATTTGAATAAATAAAAAGGCAAAAGTAAGTATAGATGCCATTATTAAATAACAAAAGAGAAATGGAAAAGGACCCAAATTTTGGTGAAAAATAAAACTTCTTGATATAATTACATATGGTCACAATTTAAATACTCACTGGACAGATTAAATAAAAAGTTTATAAAGAACTGAAGAATTTATCAACTTGAAGAGATTTTTTTTTCAGGGCTGAAGAAAGGACAGAATTGAAAGAATATTGGAGGGAAAAATACAGATATGAAAATAATGAAAGGAGTATCTTAACATGGAAACAGATTTCAAGGACTTGGGATACATGTCTGACAGGCTACTCTAAAGAGGGTGATAAAGCAGGTTATATTTGTGCTCATGATGACTGTGAACTTTCAGCAGCTAAAGAAAGCCCTGGTAACCCAGATTTTAAAAACAATCATCTAAGGTCAAAGAACATATAAAATATACACACTGATCCACCTAGAAGCAGCATATTAAAGCTAAATTTGGTATATCAATGGATACATGTGTATGTATAGCTGAGCCATTGCACCCTCTACCTGAACCTATCACAACATTGTTAATCAGGTATACCCAATACAAAATAAAAAGATTTAATAAAAGTAAAAAGAAAGAAAAGATAAATGTCTATTAGCCTAGATACAGACTTACAGTGTGTGATCATATATTCTAAAAATGAAATTAAATATTTTGGCAAAAATAAAAACTGAGAATTTTAACTCCTGGGGCATTAATATGAACTAATATTTGTATTATGTTTAAAATGGCTTACTGTTTATTACCTAAATTGAGTGTTTATGAGATGTGAATGCTAGCAGTTGCTTTAAAATGCTGCAGCAAAAAACCTTCTGTGAAAAACACATGAAAAAGAATGCTTGAAATCTGGTGGTTACTACAGCCTGCTGACAGTTACACAGGGGTTCATTTGACTATCCTTCTGATTTGTTACGTATTTAAAAATCCTGATAAAGTCTTTCAAACTAAAAGTGTATAAACATTGATTATAAATTCACAACGATAACATTTATTTCCTGATGATCTGCACTTAAGGGGCTTTCCAGGTGGCACTAGTGGTAAAGAAATTGCCTGTAAACGCAGGAGACACAGGAGATGCAGGTTCAATCCCTGGGTTGGGAAGATCCCCTGGAAGAGGGCATGCCAACCCACTCCAGTATTATTTCCTGGAGAATCCCCATGGACAGAAGAGCCTTATGGTTCATAGGTCACAAAGAGTCGGACACGACTGAAGAGACTTAGCACATGAATCTTTAAAAATAAGATAAGACTAAACAAGGAGAATACTATGGGGATGGGGAGGAATAGAATCAATGCTTTTGAGAGATAATATCAAGGACTTTCCTGTGGCTCAGACAGTAAATAATCTGTCAGTAATGTAGGAGACCTGGGTTTGATCCTTGTGTTGGGAAGATCCTCTGGAGAAAGGAATGGCAATCCACTCCAGTATTCTTGCCTAGAGAATCCCACAGACAGAGGAGCCTGGTAGGCTACAGTCCATGGGGTTCCAAAGAGTCGGACATGACTGAGCAACTAACACTACTACTACTATCATTGAACTGTGACAATCATGCATATCTATTAAATCTTAAAGGTTTAGTTTAGCTATGTAAATAATAGAAAGTTAAAGTGTAAATTTCAAAACAGTGGAATAATTTAAAGTAATGAAGGAAACTTAATAAGTTGTATAGGAGAAAGGAGAAAAAGAAAAGTATACTAAGTAGAAAACACAAAATAAGTTGAAAAAAATGAGTTAAGTTATATCTTCAACTAAATAAATGTAAATATTAAAATCATTTCCTTAAATATACTAACAATACATGCTTTAAAAATTATATTACATACTTTTTAAGAGATATACAGAAAGCATGAATGTATATAGGAAAATTGAATGTAAGGGTATAGAATACAGTATATCAGAAATAATAAGAAAAATCTGTTGATGCCATTTTAATAAAAATAGATTGTAGGACAAAGGCTAATAAAAGTGAATTATTTTCTAATGATAAAATGTAACTATTTAGGAAGAAATTATAATCCTGGCTCAGAATCTTGTAGTTCCAAGACAAAACAAAGTGGTTAAGAGATAAAGATTTAACACAACACACTACTTAAAAGATGATCATAAGATAGGAAAGATTGAAAGTCTGCTGTACCTTCACAGATCAAGCATTTCAATAGGAAAGCAGAATGCAAGGTACATGTTGGTGAGAAGGAAGGGAATTTGTGGCAGTAGATAAAGCTATTTAGGGCCAAACTACTTTTTATTGTGGTAAAATATACATAAAATTTACTGTATTAACCATTAAAAAAGAAAGACATTCATAGAATCCTGCACAAAGTAGTGAACATGTTATCTGTTTATATATCTATACAGATACAGATATATATATAGAGAGAGTTATAAAAAAGGGAATATCAATAAATGCAAAATTATCAATGAGTCTATGCCACAATAAGCAGCAGAGATAAGTTAAAAACTCCCAATACCTCTCCACTCTTTGCCACTAAGTTCCCTGGAGGATGTTGGACAGTCATTTAATTTCTCTGTTGTTTATTTTTCTCTGTAAAATCAAATTGCTGTAAAAATAAGTATTCATTTTTTTAATGAAGCACTAAGCTCCTAAACACTATGTCGGATGTCACATCTCCCTTTTAGAAGAAAGTCCTATCAGACTGGTGGGTAGTTATAAAAGATGATGACTCAAGAAATAGTGACCAAATAATACAAGCTTTAATGGATCATGGAGTTAGGACAAAGTCTTCCTTTTACTGCAGTCAAATAAAGCACAGGAAATATTGCATCTTGAAAAATCAAATCACTGTATTCTCCATTCTTAAAACTGCTTTAATAATTTATAGAGATAGCATGTAAGGTGACAGAAAATTGATACTCAGACAAATATACTTCCCCAAACTACTGTCAAAGGAGCTGCCCTCTGGGTGTGTCCTGAATAGCATAGCAGTTGAAGTCATCCCTAAAGAAATCAGTGAGCTTTGGCAATTTGACAACAGGACTGCAGAGCATGGAACTTTTACAAATTACTCTTTGTTTGAATACTAAAAAGAATAATAGAATTTTCAAAGAGCATGTAAGGATAAAGCTGTATATCTCCTACTCCCTCTGGATCAAAGTGTATCTATCTATTTTAGCCATTATTGTGGAGTAAATTCTAATTTACTCAGTTCTCAGAGAAATGCTCCAATAAAAAGAACACTGATGCTCAGCAATTTTTGCTCCACAAAATGTTACTCTTGCTACAACTTAAAAAAACAAAAACAGTTACGATTAAATTCACAAAGCAACTGGTCCAGGAAACAAATACAAGAAAATGTCTAACTGGCCTTTGAATTACAAATAGCAAACTTTTCCAGTCACTGAGGATTGCTGAATTTTAGAGCTATCTAACTTGAAAAAATTTCCCTTGTTCTTTCTTTCATTCTTAGTGTTGTCATTATTGTTCTCCTCCATTCTAATTTTCTTCTGTTCCCTCTTTATCTCTTTCTAACAACAATATGTAAAAGTTAAACAATAGTACAACATAGCTGCATTAATCAAGCTACAGATTTTCGTGCCAAACAGTGGGGAAAGGGTTTATATAAAAGAGGGTACATTTGCTTGTAGTATAGTGATGATTTTTGAGGAGAGTTTAACATTTCTGTCTTGATTTCTTCATTTACAAAGTCTCTAGCATGGTATTTACTTTGCTATCTCATAGAATACGTATGACTATCAAGCAAGTTTCTAAATGTGAAAACATCTAGCAAATTCCAAAATGCTCTTCAAGTATAGAGTCAGATTTTAATTAAAAAATGTAGAGTGCAAAAGTGTTAGGATGGTAGAAAAAGAAAACAAGCACTCTATTTTTATAATCATTTCTGTTCCTAATATGCAATGTGAGAACACGTTTATTCTATGAATTTTAATTCAAAGTCCTTATAAACTTTTTGCTGTCTATCTTGATGCAGAGACATTGATAAATAGTAAATTGTTAAATAGCTCTTCACCCTTTGAATAATGGCATAGTAATCAGTTCTTGGATCAAGATGGTCTTTTGAAAGGAATATTTATTTAAATAATTGCTAATTAAAAAGATTCAATAATTATTGCTTGGAAAAAAGCGTACTTCTGTGTGAACAATCAAATTATATTCAACTTCATGAGGGAAGAAACTTAATAGGCTAAAACTCGTTTACTCTAATCAAATGACTAGAAGTCCCCTAATAATCAGCAGGTAAATTTATAATTTATCTAGATGCCAAACAACTCTCAGGATTATATTAAACTTTTAACTTTGCAAAATTAAATAGATTATTTTAAGAACACCAAATATTTTTTTCTATTGTTTTATAAAACTGGGTTTTCTCTTGTAAGTTAGTCTGAAATTCAAGTACTAATAGAGACAAGGAAGGGTTGTATTTTCCTTTTTGGTTTTTTTTTTTTATTGGAGAATAATTGCTTTACAATGTTGTGTTTAATTATGCTGTATAACAATGCAAATCAGCCAAAACTATCTATCTATCTATCTATCTATCTATCTATCTATCTATCTATCTATCTGTATCTCCTCCCTCTTGAGCCTCCCTCCCAGTTACCCTGTATCCCATCCCTCTTGGTCATCATAGAGCACCAGGTTGGAATCCCTGAGTTATACATTTGCTTTTCACTAGCTATCTGTTTTGCACATGGTTTTATACCAAGTGTTTCTCTGGTAGCTCAGCAGTGAAGAATCCTTCTTCATTGTAGGAGACCATCCACAATGCCGGAGAGGCAGATTAATCCCTGGGTAAGGAAGATCCCCTAGAGAAGGAAATGGCAACTCACTCCAGTATTCTTGCCTAGGAAATCCCATGGACAGAGGAGCCTGGCAGGTTACAGTCCATGGGGTTGCAAAAGACTAAGCCACTAGTCCAGCATCACTAAATCACCACCACAGTGTATATATGAGACAAGGAGGTTTTGGATGTATCTATTGTGAGTTCCTACAACCCAAAATGTAGCAAAAAAGAAAAAGAAAGAAATGCAATGATAATAATAACAATAAACAGAAACCTCAAGTAAATAGAGTGGAAGATCAGGAGAGGGAGCTCACCTGCCCTGCACAATAGCCAATCTCAACAGGAATGAGAAAGATTCCTTTCCTAGGATGGACTCAGCCAATGAAAAGTCTTGGGCTATTTGTTTACCCTCCCTCCCACAACTTTCTTTTCCTCCCTGTAAAAGCCTTCTCCTTTGCCCCCACACATGGCTTGCCATGGTTGCAAATCCCAAATTGCAATCCTCTGATCATCCTGAATAAACTCATTTTTGCCAAAGAAATAACTGGTGGTCTATTTGTTATAGGTCATCAGAATCAAATATTCAGATTTCAAGGCCAATGCCATGGTAGATTTTCTGCAAGGTTTTTTTCTTTTTTCCTTTCTTAAACTCTGGAAGCCAATACTTGAATTTCTCAGACCAGAGTTTTTCTCCTGGTCACCAATGACTTCCCAGAATACAATACCTCTGTTTTTAGAAGTCTGCTTCAATTTGTGACCTTCTTTGTCTCATGTGTACATTTTACTGGGAAGGAAAATTTTTACCTATAGTCAAGACATTCCAGTAGAATAGTCACAACCCTAATAAACTCTGATGCAATGTATTTGCTCTATTTTTTGTTTTTATTACAAAACCAAATTCTTCTGCTTCTAGTCAAGTAACTTGCCTTCCTCTTAACTATCACCTTCTCCCCACTCCCCCAACTCCATCCCACTGCACACAGTCTGGACTCATTCTGACATCACACTCTAAAGTAAGGTCACTGTCTTTTCAAGTTTAAATCAAATTATATATAAACATAGATCATTGTATATTAAAATATTGAAAAAAGAAAGAAAACCACCCCACTGTCATCTTTCTAAGAGAGAGAGTGGTGCAAACTGAGACTATACATCTTGCTGCACATAACTCATTAATATGGAATAGTATGTCACTTCTTTCATTATAAGATTTCCAAGCTACAAGATAGGTGGGATGAAATATTAGCAAAGTCATTCATTGGGGGGTGATAACACTGGGAAGAAGACAGACACAGAATGAGCAAGAGTTTTATGAGTCTGTCAGCTGACTGACTGGCAGGTTTCTATAAAATGAGCCTTGAGGGATTTGATACTTGAATTTTAATTAAACCAAAATTACTCATTGTTCAGTTCTAAATCCCTAAAGAGAAATAGAAAATCTTGTGGAGGGACTCCCAACAGTAATTACATGTTCTGCTGAAATTTAATTGACTTGTGTTACCCACATAGACCTGACGAATGGAGAACTATGTCACAAAACAGATTTTTAGAGGAATAAGATGAAAGGCAAAAAAGTCTAGTACAATATTCTGCACTGGATGCTTTAGTCCATATTTAAATGTGGGCCACATAAATCTGTTTAAGTAACTGGAATATCTTGTTTGGCATTCCTCTTTTACTTCTACTAATCAATTTGATTTCTAATCCAAAACTGTCTTTGAAAAACATGTTGTTCTGGACCAATGTTTTATGTAAAGTACTATATGAATCTTCAAAACAATATCTAAAATATGTCATTCTTTTCTTATTAAGTAACAGTGATTTTCAGTTGATTTTCTCTACCATCTTTCCTTGTATTTATGATTTTATTAACCTTCATACTATTCTCCAGGTAGAAAGATGACAGTGTTGATTAACCACTTGTTGAAATGTTGCTTTGAGTTGTTTTCTTCTTCTCATGCTGGTAATTAACTGAACATATTAACTCCTTTACTTGCTTAAGCTATTCCTGGATCTCTTACTATTCAGGTCTTGTGTAAAGCAAAGCTTCTTAATCCCACAGGCATAGAATCTACCCTTGAAGAACACGGAAAGTAAGATCATGGAATTTGGGGTAACCTTATTTTATTAACTCCATTGTCCAGTTCTCCAATAAAGCATCACACCTTCTTTTTACGATTCTTGTCACTTTGTATTGATCCCTTCTGCATACCTCACAATAGCTGTTGTAAATTTTCATACTCCTATGCTTTTATTCCTCTCCACATTCTAGGATAGGCCCTCATATGAGATATAAAAGGTAGAAAATTAGGTAAAGTCGCATTCCTTGGAGGCTTTTGAGGGCAGATGTGTTCAAGGAGAGCAGGCAAAATGTTCTCAATGGCTTCCAGGTCAACTTTCTGGAATCACTGTGTTGCTGGTACAGCAAGCTGAGATTGTCACGCCAGCTTCCATGTCATTCTAAAGAATGTATACACTTCTAATTCCCTATATGAAAATACTTGACATTTCAGGTGCATAAAGTGCTCTTTTCCCCCTTATTAAGCCCTAATAAAATATAAAATTCTAAAATTAATTTATGAAGGTGAAGAACCTAAATAGATGATGTGGGTGCTTAGTCGCTCAGTCTACACTTCTAATTCCCTATATGAAAATACTTGACATTTCAGGTGCATAAAGTGCTCTTTTCCCCCTTATTAAGCCCTAATAAAATATAAAATTCTAAAATTAATTTATGAAGGTGAAGAACCTAAATAGATGATGTGGGTGCTTAGTCGCTCAGTCTACACTTCTAATTCCCTATATGAAAATACTTGACATTTCAGGTGCATAAAGTGCTCTTTTCCCCCTTATTAAGCCCTAATAAAATATAAAATTCTAAAATTAATTTATGAAGGTGAAGAACCTAAATAGATGATGTGGGTGCTTAGTCGCTCAGTCGTGTCTGACTCTTTGCAAACCCATAAACTGTCACCCATCAGGCTCCTCTGTCCATGGGGATTCTCTAGGCAAGAATACTGGAGTGGGTTGCCTTGCCCTCCTCAAGGGGGTCTTCCCAACCCAGGGATAGAACTCAGGTCTCCCACATTGCAGATGGATTCTTTACTGTCTGAGCCACCAGGGAAGCCCAAAATAGATGATAGTCATGTAGTAAGTTGAAAAAGTTATCTAAGAATGACCCTAAAGAGATGTTACATGTCCAGATTTCAATTTTTCATTGAGTTCCTCCCAAAGTGCAGGTAATTCTCATACATATGTTTAGAGTCAGGTCTACAAAATAATGAGAAGTTATTTCCTTATAAATATAACAAAATCTGATAAAAATAATACAAAATTTTTATGAAGCATGAGGAGTCTGGCTACTGGTTAAAAACCTGTGAAATTTTCCAGGCCTGACCATCAGTAATTATAACACCTTTAACTGGCCGGTTCATCAATGTAAGCTACCCTCCCTGTACTAGACTTAATGCACAGCCAATGCACTCCAGTCTCTGAAGGGAGTTTCAGTCAAGGATTCAAGTGAGGACTTTAATTGAGTTTGCATTGAAACTATAAATTAATTTGGAGAAAACCGATATCTTAACAATGTTGTATCTTTCAAACCTTGAATATATCACTTAATCTATTTTTCTTTGAGTTCTCTCATCAATGATTTGTAATTTTCAGCCGAATTTTTTCTAATAAAATGTTAGTTTTACACCTAAATATCTTACTATTGATACTATTATACATATTATTCTAAATTTACTTTCCAATTCTTCAGTGTTACATTATAGTAATATATATATATATATATACACACACACACATATATCTACACACACTAAACTCAACCTTAGATCTGGTTCATTGCTTTCATAATTCTTGTGATTCTTTTTAAAAAAATATAGACAACAATGTCACATGCAAATAGAGAACACTTTCTTTTTCCTTTCCAACCTGTGAATTTCACTTTGTTCCTGCCTTACTGCAATAAGATCTCTGATACGATGCTTAAAAAGACTGGTGAGAGTGGATATCTCTACATTGTTCCTGATCTTAGTGCAAGTATTATCTTTCATCATTTTGTCATGATGTTAGTTATAAATATTTTGTAGATGACATTTTATCAGGTTAAGAAAATTTTTTTATATATGCTGAGAGTTTTTAATCATGAATGTTAAGTTGAATTTTCTCAAATGCTTTTTCTGTCTATAGAGATAACCATATGACTTTTCTCCTTTAGTATGGTATGGTAAATTAACTTGATTGATTTTTAATGTCCAAATGCTGATGCAACCTCACTTACCCTGGGTAAATCCCACATGATCATGATCTTTCTTTTATATTGTTGGCTTTAATTTCTCACATATTTGAGGAATTTTGCATTTGTACTCATTAGGGACATTAGTTCGTATTTTTTATTTCCTGATAATGTCTTTACTGTCAATGTCAATACCTTAATGGTATTTAGGTAGTGCAAGGAGATCCAACTAGTCAATCCTGAAGGAAATCAGTCCTGAATATTCACTGGAAGAACTGATGCTGAAGCTGAAACTCCAATACTTTGGCCATCTGTTGTGAAGAACTGACTCACTGGAAAAAACCCTGATGCTAGGAAAGACTGAAGGCGAGGAGAAGGGGACAACAGAGGATGAGATGGTTGGATGGCATCGCCAACTCGATGGCATGAGTTTGAGTAAGTTCTGGGAGTTGGTGATGGACAGGGAGGCCTGGCGTGCTGCGATTCATGGGGTCTCAAAGAGTCGGACATGACTGAGCCATATATATAATGGAATATTACCTGTCCACTACTTTCTACTATTTATTGAATTATATGATCAAAATAGTAAGCAGTTTCTCTCACCTGAATATTTTATCAGGCCACTTTTGTTTTTCACTCTTAAGTTACTAAATTACATAATTTTTAAGAACTCATGCCATGAACAATTTGTTTTGTCTGTGCCTTAGTTTTCCCAGTTGTGAAATAGGGATATTAATAGTGCCTATATTATAGAGCTGCTGTGAAGGTGAATTCAGTTAATCTTTGAAGAGTAACTGAATGTTGCTTAGCATATAAAACAACCATGGAGTTTTTCTATGATTATTAGTAATTAAAGATTAATTTTGCACTTTATGTAAAAGTAAAAAAAGCAAAACTTTAAAATCTAGATTAAATTGTTAAAAAAATTGCTTTTTTTTCTGTTGCTTTAAATTTAAAGGGCATGTCGTTTCTTGCATTTGACTACAATTACTATGCCAACCTGGTAATACAAATTCTGGTTAAGTAACAATCCAAAGACAAATAGCTTCATGTTCTTTAATATTAAACTTACTGTGATAGACCATAAAATATTAAAAGACATGTATATTAAGATACCTCTATAAAATACTTTTATGGTGATATCACACTGAAATATACATTGTTATTTTTAAAAAGAATGTTCCATTTGTCCATAAAAGACAATACAAAGTAAGATTAATCCCATTTTTCCTGTTATTTGAAAGATTAAGTTCACACATAATTCTTAAATTTATTATTTTTGAGTATAAATTAAATTATAATAGTGCCCAGTGTAATAACATTGGTATTAATAATATTATATGCCATGTAACTCTCACTCATGGAGAACATACCTACATTACTCTACAGCAGAACTGTAATTCTCATGAGTTTTCAAATGAACAATTTAAAACTCAGACATGGCAAACTTGTGTTAGCCTTTCAAGTTCACACAACTTCAGTAATAGTGAACCCAAGTCTCTGCATTTCTAGATACTTGCAACTTTCTCAGTTATAACTAAATGTTATTATGATGAATTTGGTTGGTCAATAATTTTCTATTTGTCAGATGTCCATAAGTCATAATTTTCCATAACTCATGTTTATCATAATTAAATCAATTATTTAAATCTGAGATAATTTAATATGTGGTAAAATGATCAAGAGAACTGAAACAATTTTCCCAAAAAGTAAAGTTAAAAAAAGGTGGACTATGACTGAAGTTAGGGCTTCCCAGGTGTCTCAGTGGCAAAAAAACCCACCTGCCAATGCAGGAGATGCAGGCCACATGGATTCCATCTTATTCTGGATGTAACTACTTCCAGTAGCATTAGAGCAATGTATTATATTAAAAAAAAGTCCAAAATATACCAGCAGCTCATCAGCTCATTACCAGAAAAATGAACAACCCAATCAAAAAGGGGGCAAAACAACTAAACAGACATTCTTCAAAGAAGACATACAAATGGCTAACAAGCACATGAAAAGATGCTCAACCTCACTCATTATTAGAGAAATGCAAATCAAAACCACAATGAGGTATCATCTCATGCTGGTCAGAATGACCATCATCAAAAAGTCTACAAACAGTAAATGCTGGAGAGGGTGTGAAGAAAAGGGAACCCTCTTACACTGTTGGTGGGAATGCAAACTAGTACAGGAACTATGGAGAACAGTGTGGAGATTCCTTTAAAATCTGGGAATAGAACTGCCATATGACCCAGCAATCCCACTGCTGGGCATACACCCTGAAGAAAACAAAATTGAAGGAGACACATGTA
>NW_011494926.1:1910704-1927168 GCF_000754665.1 Bison bison bison | reverse complement strand
AAGCACTGTTTACAATAGCTAGGACATGGAAGCAACCTAGATGTCCATTGGCAGATGAATGGATAAGGAAGTTGTGGTACATATACACAATGGAATATTACTCAGCTGTAAAAAGAAATGTATTTGAGTCAGTTCTAATGAGGTGGATGAAACTGGAGCCTATTATACAGGGTGAAGTAAGTCAGAAAGAGAAACACAAATACTGTATATTAATGTGTATATATACGGAATTTATAAAGATGGTAATGATTATCCTATATTCAAAGCAGCAAAAGAGACACAATGTAAAGAACAGACTTTTGGACTCTGTGGGAGAAGGTGAGGGTGGGATGATTTGAGAGAATAACATTGAAACATGTATATTACCATATGTAAAATAGATGACCAGTGCAAGTTTGATGCATGAAGCAGGGCAACTAAAACTGGTGCTCTATGTCAATCCATAGGGATAGGATTGGGAGGGAGGTGAGAGGGTGGTCCAGGATGGCGGGACACATGCAGACTTGTAGCTGATTCATGTCGACATATGGAAAAAAACCATCACAATATTGTAAAGTAATTATCCTCCAATTAAAATAAATAAATTAATTTTAAAAATGTTCCTAGTAGATAAACATTGGAAGAAAGAGTTTTATAGAAAGATTTTGGAATTTAGTAATTACATATCATTGGCATGGTGGTTAGTCTATGGTCACGTGAGAAATTCTGTCCAATGAGAATGGATGTAACAGATGTTCCAGTGCAGCTTCTTGTCTCCCTCTCTTCTTTCTGTAACCACTCCAGTGGCCATAGAAGGAAACCGCAGCATCAAAAGGCAGAAGAAACCTGAATCTTTAATCTCTATGCTGAGGAGAGGTACCCTGGAAAATCTTACAGCCTTCATTGTGTTTAGGTGAAGGAGACACTCAACTTTGATGTACAGAGCCATTGAGCTATGGTAGGCTGTTACTGCAGTAAAGCGTAATCTAACCACGCAGAGATGGTAGGGTTCATGATCTTTTCTCCAAAGCTTGCTTGGATTGCTGACAGCTATGATCCAATTCCTTTTTCCATATTTATGAATGATCATAAATCCTTTCCTTCTTGTTGTGGAATAACAAAAGGGTATGTGAGACTCATTGCTTGGCTGATGTGACTGTCAAAGGAACACTGTGCTGTGCAAAGTCACTTTAGTCATGGCTGACTCTTTGTGATCCTATGGACGTAGCGAGCCAAGCTCCTCTGTCTGTGGGATTATCCAGGCAAGAATACTGGATTGGGTTGCAATGCCTTCCTCCAGGGGATCTTCCTGATCCAGGAATCGGACCCACATCACTTATGTCTCCTGCATTGGCAGGTGGGTTCTTTATCACCAGTGCTGCCTGGGAAGCCCAAAACAATGTGTTTGTCACTCATTCTCAGTCATGTCTGACTCTTTGTATCCCAATGAACTGTAGCCCACTGGGCTCTTCTGTCCATGGAATCCCTAGCCTTTAAACATGAAATGAAAGTGAAAATTGCTCAGTCTGTCCAACTCTTTGCGACCCCATGGACTATACAGTCCATGGAATTCTCCAGGCCAGAATACTGGAGTGGGTAGCCTTTCCCTTCTCCAGATCTTCCCAACCCAAGGATCAAACTCAGGTCTCCCATATTGCAGGCGGATTCTTTACCAGCAGAGTCACAAGGTAAACCCAAGAATACCGGAGTGAGTAGCCTATCCCTTCTCCAGATCTTCCTGACTCAAAATCGAAATGGGTCTCCTGCATTGCAGGTGAATTCTTTACCAACTGACCAACTGAGCTATCAGGGAAGCCCATACTATAAAGAATTTAAAACACAACCCATCACTCTTGGCTTGCTTCTTGTATAACACCAAGCAAGATGGATCATGCCTCTTTGCTGCCATCTGCTATACTTACTGGCAACCCACTCCAGTGTTCTTGCCTGGAGAATCCTAGGGACGGCAGAGCCTGGTGGGCTGCCATCTATGGGGTCGCACAGAGTTGGACATGACTGAAGTGACTTAGCAGCAGCAGCAGCTATACTTACTAGAGACTTGTTTCAGACATTCCAAAATTTATTATCATTGAAGAACAGTCTGAAGAAGTCAGGTTCTTTTTGTTTTTGTTTATTTAATTAAGCTTACCTGTATCCTAAACATACTTACATTTTAACATCTGTGAAATTGATACATATGTATGCATAAAATCAGTAGTATGTATAAAAATTACACTCTTTCCTTGTGATACATGAAATACTGGTGTAGTCATGTATGCTTAAAATCGATGATGTTTATGTTATATTAAAACATCAAATACTGTAATACGTTTTATACTTAAGGAACATTACTTTAAATTTTTATAAAAATTATTGTGAATTAATTTAGAATATTTAAGTGCAAACAATCAGTCTAATGGTAGATTAAAGAGTAATTTCATTCTCAAAGAGGTCCCTGGGTAATGATTAAAAGGCAACAATAAACAAAGGTCACAGACCTGAAGATAATCAGAGTTTCTTAAGAACTGATTAAGAAAGTCCAATCATGATTCCAACTTCTCTAACATCATTTATCTAGCTGTAATTTCCCCCAAAAGCTCTGATGCGTTTCTGTGGGTTGTTCTCCTATTTGATTCATGTATAGGTAAATCACCTAGAGTACTATATATTCTGTGTATCAATGAATTTAATATCTCTCTTTGAACTGGGATTTTATATTTTATATAGTAGATAAACACATGCCCACTAGACTTTCCATTTCCAATACTAAATTAGCAAAACCACTGCTACCAAGATGAAATGCGGCAAGAAAGAGTGAGAGCCATTATGTAAAACTGAAATAAATAAATAGGCATTGGAAGCCACATCATAGATGAAAAAGAGAAAAGCATCCTTTTGCTTTCACACCAAAGCTGAACATGACAAAGGAAACTAATGGGTTTTGAAATCAGTTCATTAGATGCAAGATTCTGAAGTAATCTGCTCTGCTTTTACTGTGTGGGAAATTTTCGAAGCCAGCCATGTTTACTGAAAATAAATACATTGATCTTAGGTCTACATTAAATCATTCTGCTGTGGAACTATTTCTCATGTAGGCTTTTCATGCAACTCTTTGAATTTCACAAATATATGACAATCAAATTGATGGCTTCTTATATTTTTTAAAGATAATAGCTTATACCTCAAGATACAGTCAATCAATTTTATATTTGAATCCTTTTTTGTTATCCTCACAAAATAAAATAATAGTTAGAGTAAAACTTACAAAAGTTACTTCAATTTCCCCATCCACTTTCTTCTTGTTGCATAAAGAAAACTAAACTTGGGAGCTATTACCCTTTTTTCCCAGGAGGCACTAGTGGAAAAGAATCTACCTGCCAATGCAGGAGACCCAGGTTTCATCCCTGCATCATCAAGAAGATTCCCTGGGGAAGGAAATGGCAACCCACTCCAGTATTCTTGCCTGGAAAATCCCAAGGACAGAGGAGCCTGGCAGGGTACAGTCCATGGAGTTGCAAAGAGTTGGACAAGACTAAACACACACACACACACACACACACACACCCACCCACACACCCTATCTCTCACACATTATCTGAGAAAGGCATTATGATGTTATAGAAGCAACACTGTACTAAAATTCAGGAGATCTGATTTCTGATGCTGGTTCTATCCCTGTAACTGGAGTATATGTTGACCAAAAAGCACATTTATTTTACAAATGAGAAGATTGTTACAGAAGCTTGCAGCATTTATAAGCTATGCAAATCTTTAATCATAAGATGGCTTATGCCCTAATGCTATTCAAATGTTATTGACTGTCTGTGCTAAGAACTCTCTATGAGATAGTATGGAATTGAATAATTTAGGTTTGTGAAAAATGTCAGCTAGTAAGTGAAACTGCTCTGAAGGATATCAGGAAGGCCTGCATAGGAGAAAAAAAAACAAAACAAAACACCTTATTCATCAAATAGAGAGGGTTACGGAACATTCAGAACATTAGTTTTGCCTAATACTGAAGAAATGTACTGAAACTCCTCTGTGGCCTTCACATATATCAGGACCCAGGTGATGCTCTTAGCTTTTACTTGTAAAGCTAGTGAGATATATGCATGCTTGCATGCTAAGTCGCTTTAGTCGTGTCCGACTAAAAAACAATGAGAGACTATTTAATCCTTCAAGAATCTGAAAACAGACCAGATATTTTGCTGTGACACTTTGTAGAGATGAAGTGACTCAGGCTGCTGCTGCTGCAAAGTCACTTCAGTCGTGTCCGACTCTGTGCGACCCCATAGACGGCAGCCCACCAGGCTCTTCCGTCCATGGGATTTTCCAGGCAAGAGTACTGGAAGTGAGGTGGGAGTTTGGCTTAAAAAGAGAAAAACAAAACGAATCAATATAATGATCGAGGGGTAAAGAATGCAAAAATTCAGGCATTCTATGGGGCTATACTTTCTCTCCATTAAGAGATCCATAAAAAGAAGCAAACTGAGATCCATAAGGGGAGTCAGCAAGAGCTAGGTTTGTTGTCATTTCTGCTTCCCTGGACTTCCCTGGTGGCTCAGACAGTAAAGAATATGTCTGAAATGCAGGAGATCTGGGTTCAATCACTGGGTTGGGAAGATACCCTGGAAAAGCAAATGGCAACCACTCCAGTATTCTTGCCTGGGAAGTCCCATGGACAGAGCAACCTGGTGGGCTACAATCCCTGGGGTTGCAAAGAGTCGGACATGATTGAGAGACTAACTAGCAACCAAAATTTTATGGGAATATTAGAAAATGGTAACTTGAGTCTTTCATATTAAATCATTTAATGTATGGACCACATCAGGGAAGAGAAAGCTAGAGTTCTCACTCTATTTCTCATATGTAAACATCTCACTGGGCTTCCCAGGTGACTCAGTGGGTAAAGAATCTGCCTGCCAATGCAGGAGACATAAGAGATGTCAGTTCATTCCAAGAGTCAGGAAGATCCCCTGGAAGAGGGCATGGCAACCCACTTCAGTATTCTAATCTGGGAAATCCCATGGACAGAGGAGCATGGCGGGCTATAGTCCATGGGGTAGCAAAGAGTTGGACATGGGATGGGACAAATACAAAGGCTCTAAGATGTCAAAGCTAATGAAACACCATACTCCACAGCCCCAACTCCTGAAGAATGCTTTAAGTTGCTCTTTTCAAAAAAAAAAAGAAAAAATTGTTGTTTGGTCACTAAGTCATGTCCAACTCTTTTGCAACCCATGGACTGTGGCCTGGCAGGCTCCTCTGTTTATGGAATTTCCCAGACAAGCATATTGGAATGGGTTGCCATTTCCTTTTTCAGGGGATCTTCCTAACCCAGAGGTCAAACCCGCGCCTTCTGAGTTGCAGGTGGATTCTTTACCACTGAGCCACCTGGGAAGCCCATTTCAAAAATCAGAAATACATGAAACAAAAGCACATTTCTTATTATTGTAAAAATGGAGATTATATGGATATAACTTTATCACAGGGCAGAGATATATATTTCAGAATATAACATTTCAGTTTTAGAACTCTAATTTGGCTATTTCACTAAGAATTGAAATAATCATGCCTGAGGTTAAAATAATTACTTTTCAAAAATTAGAAAGCAAAAAACTTAACAGACATACAGGCTTGTATCTATAATACTTATTTTCTTAGATAAGAAAAAAATATACATGCTTCTGTTAAGCAAAACATGACTTTCTGAATTAAAGGATTTTACAAGAGTCTTGGTTTTGTTGTTATGAAAATGTAATTTGTAGATTTAACTGTTAGGTGATAAATGAAATTATATTAAAAGCATTTAAAGAATGATGAGGATGGAAATCTTCAAGCTTTTGATATTTTAGATTTTTCCCTATGGTAATTGTTATATACTAATAAGAAGAGATGAGAAAAAGCTTGAGAAAGAAAATACAAAGTTGTTTTTAAATAAATTGATGACATTGAGAAGTGACCATGAATGAGGTTTTTCATAATAAGGATGCAGACAGGTATTACTTAATGGCATGTACTTTGTTGAAAATTAGTTACAGGCAATGGTTTTGATATGGGCCAAGAAAACAACAAAATGAGTAGATAAAAAAATGGTGTCATAGGTGATTTCAGCTGTGACAAGACAGTCAACAAGATGATATAGGGAACTTCAGTAGAAAGACTGAAGAATGTATTACTCAGGCAGATACAATGAATTTGCTGGGCATATTTCATATGGGAAGCAAATGTGTTAGAAGGGTAATATATTTTTTTAGATTTCTTTTCAATATGCATCTTTAGAAAGGTTCACATAATCTGCAAAGGAGAGGGCATGCATGCAATTTGTTTCAAAATCTGGCATCTATACAAAATGCAAAATGAAGAATAAAGGTTAAGTTCCTAACATCCTTTTGTCACTTGTTCTTTGTACATCTGTGATAGATTTGTTTTTATTTTCTTGATGTTTTACATTCTAATTTAGCACTGAGACCCAGATCATTGTAAACTTTGCTGAAACTGGCTGCTAAGGCCAAAGTTATTAACATTACAGGGACTGACAGTCTGACTGATAGCCTAATAGTAATAATTGTTATTTAACTTTTATTTGCTACCTAGAGTGTAAGAACACGCTGTAGTTTTATTATTCTTGTTTCCATGGGAAACCAGGCTAAGTGCAAGGATAAGACTGCTATTTTTGTATAGTCCATTAAATTACGGTCCTTTCATTTCATATTTTTACACATGATTGGTGTCCTTGTTGATAGAGTGTAATGCTGTGCTTCATTATCTGCATTAAATTTTCATAAATATCCATTTTGGTTACAAAACAAGATAATGCAAGTGGTTTTTAGAGTGCAAGTGGCTTTCAGAATTATGTTCAGGGTCTTTTTCCTTTATCCTTTTTCAGAAGAAATATTAAAATGCTGCCTGTATAAAAAGCTATCCTGCTTATCTTTAGAAATAAATATATCTGTATAAAAATAATTTTCATACAAACTATGATGTATTTTATTTTTTATAATTTCATGTATATTTTCCCTCAATATATGTATGAATGTAAAGTGTATACACACACATACATACATTTGGAATAAAAAGATTTATATAAATTGGATGAGGAGAGAGAAAGAATTCTAAACTTATTATATCTGAGTAGAACATATATGGAAAATAATGTGATAAAAAGAGAGCTAAAAACCCAAGGCAAAAATCTATAATATCCTAAAGAAAAGGGAACATTCCTAGGATAAGAAAAAGGGTCAAAAGTAACAATGTACTAAAGTAATTTACTATATATGTAAAATGGATGAGTCAATTAATCGTTGAATTTCATTGAATTGACTACATGTAACAGTATGGATGTCCATGGAGTAGATTAAATATTAGAAGACATAATAATCAACAAATATCAATAAATTACTACATTTAAATATAAATCATAGAATAAACTGTGATACCTTATTTTCTGAGCTACATAGATATATTTAAATTTATAGAGAAGGAGCACAGTCTGATTTTGGAAGGATTAAATCTATTAAAATGAGTATTTAATATATATTTTTAAATGTTAACAAGTTAACATGTCAATGGTTTATGGACATGTTAAAATGAACATTTCAATTTTATTTTCATTGTGGTTTTCTCAATATCCAGCCTACTTTTAATATGAATTTTTTTTTTTTAGTGGAATGAAATTACTCTGAATTCTCTGTATTCTTAGGGGAAGAGCCATTCATTTTGGCTGCCTGTCAGTCTGGAAGCCAAGAAGACCAGGTTTGCACCTCTCCTTCCTTCTCACTTGTATAACCGGATTTCAGGTAGTGGAATTGAGTCTCCCCAAGCTAGCCATCTCTCAAAAAACTCTGAATCTACAGTCAACAATGCCAGGTCTAAGCTGGAAACTAACAACTGCAGCTTTGTGGCAACAGGAATAAAGGCAACTGTCTCTAGACTGTCCTCACTTTGAGACAGATGCTGTATTTTCTAAACCTTTCTTCTTGCCCGCATGAGGAAGATTCATTTCCTGATTTTTCTTAGACTTGGTTAGCTGGCATCCTGTCCATGCAAGTATCTCAAAAGATTTACAGCTTCTTGCTTAAATAACTGAAATATGGTTACTTTTTGAAATGATCCATTTATTTGGTTATGCCACAAACATTTGTTGAATGCCAACTATACATCAAGCATCCACTATTCAAAAAACCAATGAAAAAAATCCAATTTATTATATGAAGCCTTCACTTATATTAGCACTGCCGTATGCTAATTCCAAATGGGATGTTGTATTTTACCCAGTTGGTTGTAACTTGCCGTAACTAAGAAGAACTATGTACTTTATGTGACCTTTGTCCTACAGTTTCTAGACCTAACTGTAGACATCCTCTGATCAAAAGGCAGTGACATTTATTTTAACCAATTGGGTACAGAACTATGGACTCCTTCTGACATATTTAAATTTCTTTTTATCCGTAATGAGTCGTCCTCCCTTCTTTTTAGTATCTACCAATTCTTTGATTTTTCCCCTGGCAAAACTACAAAATGAATTTTTTCTCTAATATGTGCTCTATTTATTGACAATAAAAAATTCTGAGTTTACTTTTTTTCCTGATAGTCTTTGTTTTACAATGTAACTGGGCAAACATAAGAATAAATATTTTTTAAAAATTAAATGCTAATGACTGTAAACATTTAAGAAAAAAAAACAATTAACAATGAGATCAATAAAAAATAAAATAACAATCCAATTTCTTTCATTAATTCACATATTTATTATCTGCCAGGAATAAGATAAGTGAGCACAAAGTGTTCATAAACAGAAGTGAACACAAAGACTTTTTTCTATTCTCCTTTTTAAATATGACAAAATCAGCAAAAGTCTAGATACGGAAAAACAGGCACTATGATCCACAACTTTGGATATAAACTAGTGCCACAATTTTGAGAAGTAGTTTTGTGATACACAATAATAGCTTTAACATTTGTGCATTTAACTATTTCTCTTCCTGAGACTCTACTTTGACATAATTTGTATAAAACATTATGTGCAAAAATTTTCAAATGTTCAACATAATGACAAATTAGAAGCAATTAAAAGACTACAGTGGAGGAACTGTACAGTAGATTATGATGAATTCATGTAAAATAGAATCTGAAACACTAAAAATGCTGTTTGTATAACCTAGCTGCCAAAATATGAAAGATCTTAATAAATGACACTACACGTGAAGATAAAAATTCCAAACTGTATTAAAATTGATTGTGTAAAATATGCTGCTGCTGCGGCTGCTAAGTCGCTTCAGTCGTGTTCGACTCTGTGCGACCCCATAGACGGCAGCCCACCAGGCTCCCCTGTCCCTGGGATTCTCCAGGCAAGAAGTCTGGAGTGGGTTGCCATTTCCTTCTCCAATGCATGAAAGTGAAAAGTGAAAGTGAAGTCGCTCAGTCATGTCCGACTCTTCACGACCCCATGGACTGCAGCCCACCTGACTCCTCTGTCCATGGGATTTTTCAGGCAAGAGTACTGGAGTGGGGTGCCATTGCCTTCTCCAAAATATGCTGAGACAAAAAAATAACCTTAAGAACAATATATAAGTAATAATTAGAAATAATTTCCAATTAGTTGGTTCCTTTTTTAAAACATATTTTCTACTTTATTCATTTTACACAGGAGACAATTTTCCTTTTTTCTATATATATTTTGGGGGGTTATTTTGATTGTTGTTTCTGTGTTTTTTGGTTTGATACCCAAAATGCCAGGGTATCAGGAATTAAAATGACGTTGAAATGAATTTGTTTTATTTATTTTGTTAAGAAATAATATTGAGTAATGGGTTGCTCACCTTTGGATTATATGTATAAATATACACATATATTTTATATATAGTATACACACACATACACAAATAGGTTAAGCTAAGAGTCGGACACAACTGAGCAACTGAGTGTGTGCATGTGTGCACACACACACACACACAAAAGCTACTACTACAAATAGAAACAATAACCTCATAGCTTAAAATACAAGGGGAAAAAAAAGTCTATTTCTCTCATAGTACAGGGTGAATGAGTGCATGAAGCATGAAGTCAACTCCGGCACTTAAGTTCTTGATGACTGAATGATCTATTGCAGTTCACAGATCAAAGATCACCAAGAACAGACCTATAGTTTACCTGAGTCAGGTTTATTAGTTTATGCAGTTAGTTTGCTGCAGGCCAAGGCACAAGTCCTCCATGGGAAAAATGTAATCTCTTGGAGATAGTTCAAACAAGAGGCTGTCTCAGTCAACTATGATCAGGAGGTAAAACGAGTGAAGTTGATCTGCAAATGTCTTTGCTTAGAAAGGTTAGGTGTTTTGCATTTGGTTTGCAGCCTTTTCATATAATGATTATATCACCACAACAGAAGAGCAAAAGTAAAAATATCTAAAGCATTGCTGACTTGGGCTGTACACAAATTATATACTTTATTACATGTAATAAGTAAATGCTCATCAGATTTTTCCCAAAGTTTAAACTTCAGTTAAGACAACTGTAACTTATATTACATAAGATGAAGTTTTATAAGAATTATTAATGTAAAAGTAGTACAAATATTATTTTAAATATAAGTCATAATTATTTTTCTAGATTTTTTCAATGAATTTTGTAATATAATATTAAACATGGATTACATTAGACTTCCCAGGTGGCTCAGTGGTAAAGAATCTGCCTACTAATACAGGAGACACATATTAGATCTCTGGATTGGGAAGATCACCTCTAGTAAGAAATAGCAACCCACTCCAGTATTCTTGCTTGGAGAATTTGATGGGCAGAGGAGCCTGGCGGGCTACAGTCCATAGGGTCACAAAGAATCAGACACAACCGAGCAACTAAGCATGCAGGCACGCGTGAATTATATTTACCTATGCTAGGCAATCAGCTATTTCTTCTCTAAATCTGAATTTTAAAACCTTTTCATGTATCATGTACTTTCCACATTACTATGAAGAGTAGCAGAGTATACCACCCCAAAATATGTCTGTCAGGACATGCCCTCACAAAATATGCCACTTTCATACACTGATTACTTTGAGCTCTAAGCACTTGAAACATAGCAAACACAGGAAAAGGATTTCTTTGAATATCCCTTATCTGCTTAAAGACAGATTTTGCAAAAGGAAGTAATTTGTCATAAATCCCTCCCTAGGAGTTTCATCACCCAGAGAAGATGAACTCTTTAAAGGAGAGGAGTCAAGAAATGAATGTCACACTCAAAGAGGCTTTTTAAATAATCATAACTCCCATCTACTCTTAGAGTCCAGTCAACTTTCCTAAAAATCATTTACTTTCCTCTAAGAGACCTACATCCTCCTCCCCTTAGCCTATTAGTCAGTCAGTCAGTTCAGTCACTCAGTCGTGTCCAACTCTTTGTGACCCCATGAATCTCAGCACGCCAGGCCTCCCTGTCCATCACCAACTCCTGGGGTTTACTAAAACTCATGTCCATCGAGTTGGTGATGCCATCCAGCCATCTCATCCTCTGTCATCCCCTTCTCCTCCTGCCTCCAATCCCTCCCAGCATCAGGGTCTTTTCCAATGAGTCAACTCTTTGCATGAGGTGGCCAAAGTATTGGAGTTTCAGCTTTAGCATCGTTCCTTCCAATGAACACCCAGGGCTGATCTCCTTTAGAATGGACTGGTTGTATCTCCTTGCAGTCCAAGATGGCATTTAAGTTTGAATTCTTAACCACTTCTGGAAGTTACTTAATTTTCTGTGGGTATTCCTCAGGTTCACATGAGGTATACATGATAGTAAATTTTTGTTTGTTTTTCTTTTGTGAATTTCTCTTTTGTTACAGGAGTCTCAGCTGAAAACTCAAAAAAAGTGGAGGGGAAATTATTTTTTCTCATTTTTCCCCCCCTACAACAATTACAAGACAAGGACAATATTAGATAAGGAAAACTGTGACAGCCACATAACTCTAAGCTTTTTAACTGGAACCAAATAGATACTAGATGATCCATCTCCTTTTGACAAAGCAAAATTACTTGCCATTTTTAATTAATTCATTCCATATTTTGGGGAAACTCTATGCCATTTTTTAGAAAGTAAATATCTTAATTATCATCAAAAATTGAAATCAAGGTATTACTTTATGTATGTTCCTAATACATCTTACGCTTATAAATTAACTTTATATAAAAAATAGAAAATATAATAGATACATATTGATGCACTTATATAATCTGATTATTTTCTAAGGACAAAAACCAATGAAATGTTCATAATGTATCTCTGGATATTAATTTTGGGCTTTGTAAGCCTTTTTTGTTGAACCTTTTAAAGCACTTTGAGTGTACTGACTGAAATTTATGATCATGACTTTGAAAAATAAAAAAATGATGTAGGAAAAGACTTTAATGCCACATTATTTTTTTAAAAAAGTGGATTTTTTTTTCAATTGTTGTTTTTATGATACCAGAGCAATGAGCTCCTGGATGAGAAGAGAGTACTTTTTATGAAAACTTTAAGTTATCGATTGGCAAGATAAACTCTATTGCTCAAAAAGGCCTTCAGGTGAAATCTGAGGAGAAAGCAAAAAACTGCTGAGATGAAACAGTTTTATAAAATACAGTGGAACATAAAATGTAGTATTAATGTAGAAGAAAGAAAAATGACAGAGATACAGGATAGTTCTGAAAAGGCAGTATGGGAATTAGAAAAGATGCTATTAGTGTATACAAAAACAAAGCTAAAATAAAACAGTTATCTGAAATATTCCAAAGAATGTGAATACTTTAAACAATATTCACACAATTACAAAACTATTTCCAAAAATGAACAGGATGGGTCTAATGGATATAATACGGAATTAGATAAATGCTTATTTAAGATTTTGTTATCTTTAAAATCAGCTAAATGAGCATTAAAAGTATTCTCATTGAAAAATGCTATGATTAATTTTCTCTTAGCTTTAAATTGCTTTGTGAATAAATATAGAAAGGTTAATGTGGTCTCAGTAGTTATGGTGCGTGGTCTTAGTTGCCCTGGGACATGTGGGATCTTAGTTCCTGACCAGGGATGGGACCCGCATCCCCTGCATTGGACAGTGGATTTTTAACCACTGGACGACCAAGTACCCCAACCCTATTTAAAAGTGTATGTTAAGAAAACACCAAGTTGTATAGTAGCTTTCCTCTTATCCATGGATTCTGCATCCCTGATAGAGGGAAGGGACTGTTAGGTGTGGGGTGTGGGAGGGTTGGCAGAGATGTGCAACTCTACTATGTCATTTTGTAAAGAGACCTGAGCATTTGCAAATTTTTGTATCTGCCAGGGTCCTTCTATAGATAAAATGCTCAGCTAAATAGATTTATTACTAAAAAATAATATCAAAATATGTGTGAATTTACTCCCCTACTTACTTTAAGTGAAATAGTACTTCCTTTCTCTGGGAGTCTGGGTGACGGACTGTTTGCAAATACATGAGTTTGGAGGTTATAAGGACTGCAAAAAGTGAAACACAAGCAGTGCACAGAGGCCAAGAATGCAAGTTGTCTTCTAGGTCTCTGGCAAGTTCCTCATAGCAAAGATGAATCAACTAGCCAAATGCCGATGATGACCTTGATTATAATAAGTAACTGCAGCAGCAGAACTGCTAACTCTGTTAGTTGAAACTAACCAAAAAGTGTTGATTTAATAAAAGATAGCTTGTATATTTTTTGTCAAGAATGACCATAGGAAAAAAAAATTCAGAGAAATACAAGGTATGGGACTACCTAGAAAATCTACAAAACATAAGATCATAATGGAGAGAAGGTTTAATAGACTCATTTGTGCAAATGCTAATAATGCATCAGTCCTCAAAAGGGAGTCTATACTTTGATTGTCTCTTCTCTGTTTTCCCCATCCACATGGCAAATGTTTCAAGGCCAACGCTTCTGCCATTTTTTCCCTTATCTCTCTTGTTCTAACATAAATGCCACTTTCCTATAAGACCACCTTTGTCCTTTAAGCAAATTTAGCTCTTCTGTCCTAAATTATCTAATAATTTTCATCTCTTATTATCCAAAACCATGGCTGCATCCATTCTACCAAATAAATATTCATTTATGCAATACTTACATTTTTGGCCTAAAATTATTCAGACTCTTTGCTAGGCACTCAACACAGCAAACACAGTCCATGCTTCCATCAGGTAAAACATGCACCCTTTCCCCTAGAGCTTACCCTTTGCTTGAGAAAATAAACACTAAACTTATATGTAGAGCCAATATCAGAGTTACATCCTTGAAAGACTAGTGTAATTTCAAATAATCTACTTCAGGAAACACAAAGAACCTATTGACTAACTGATATTGAGCTGAGATCTGATGGATGGCGTGGTGCCAATGAAGTAGTACCAAAGAATAGGGGTGAGCCTACCAGAGGCGGCCCAGAGGAGAGATGTCATGAACTGAAAGAACTGGCAGAAGTTCCAGGCTGGAACACAAGACCATGTCTGGAAAGTGGTGAGACTGAAGCAGAGCTAAGGCTGAGACACAAGTTCCCTTGTAGCCACCTGAGGAAACCAGCTTTTTCCAAGGCCAATGGGAAGATGTTGAAAGACTTTTATGAATACTATTGTTTTGTTATTATTCATGACAGATTTTTTTGGAGTTTACTTGTGAGATTTGGTATAGTATATATATCTTCAACTATACTGAAGGATTATCTAGGGGAAGCAACATCCAGTCTATCTTTCTATCCCCAACACTGACACCTGGCACCTCAACTTTCTCTGGCTCAGCTGAGCTCCTGACAGTTAGCACATTCACAGTATTGTACAAAACATCACACTATCTAGCTCCAAAACATTT
This sequence comes from Bison bison bison, assembly GCF_000754665.1. Classification (NCBI taxonomy): domain Eukaryota; kingdom Metazoa; phylum Chordata; class Mammalia; order Artiodactyla; family Bovidae; genus Bison; species Bison bison. The sequence goes on along the minus strand of NW_011494926.1, from coordinate 1,912,366 downwards.
CTGTCAATTAAAAAGTAAATAATTGAATAAATATTCCTCAAGAAGATGGCAAGTCGTGATCAGAAATTTCTAGTACTATATATTTGAAATTTCTTTTCAGTTGAGTGGATTTTTTTTAATTGATAAGCTGAAATGTTTCCATGGAAGCAATCTAGAATATTGAGAGCTATGAAAGAAAGACAAATAAGATTTTAGACAATATCTGTGCCTGCGTGTAATTTGTGCATGCTTCATGTATTCAAATCCAAAGAACAGAATAGAAGTAATGACTCAAAATTTTAAAGAAATATAAATAAGCATAATATGAGACATTTTAAAATGTTTAATGATTAACATTTTAATAATGGAAAAAAAAACTTTTCAATCAGAATTATGATGGCAAGTTGAATGAATAAAACCAATTTCATTTTCAAAATTAAGCTATTGTTCTTGCATTAATTTGCCTAGCAAAATATAAAATTCTAGATATAAACATAGAAAACAATATCACTAAGACTAAAACTATATTAGCACATTCCAAATTAGTTTAATTTCAATTTGTTCAATCTGGATATCAGTTCAGTTTAGTTGCTTAGTCATGTCTGACTCTTTGTGGCCCCATGAACCACAGCACGCCAGGCCTCCCTGACCATCACCAACCCCCAGAGCCACCCAAATCCATGTCCATTGAGTCGGTGATGCCATCCAACCATCTCATCCTCTGTCATCCCCTTCTCCTCCTGCCTTCAATATTTCCCAGCATCAGGTCTTCTCCAATGAGTCAGCCCTTCACATCAGGTGGCCAAAGTGTTGGAGCTTCAGCTTCAACATCAGTCCTTTCAATAAACACCCAGGACTGGTCTCATTTAGGATGGACTGGTTGAATCTCCTTGCAGTCCAAGGGACTCTCAAGAGTCTTCTCCAACACCACAGTTCAAAAGCATCAATTCTTTGGTGCTCAGCTTTCTTTATAGTCCAACTCTCACATCCATACATGACCACTGGAAAAACCAGAGCCTTGACTAGATGGACATTTGCTGACAAAGTAATGTCTCTACTTTTTAATATGCTGTCTACGTTGGTCATAACTTTCCTTCCAAAGAGTAAGCGTCTTTTAATTTCATGGCTGCAATCACCATCTACAGTGATTTTGCAGCCCCCCAAAATAAAGTCTGACACTGTTTCCACTGTTGCCCCATCTATTTACCATGAAGTGGTGGGATCGGATGCCATGATCTTCGTATTCTGAATGTTGAGCTTTAAGCCAACTTTTTCACTCTCCACTTTCACTTTCATCAAGAGGCTTTTGAGTTCCTCTTCACTTTCTGCCATAAGGGTGGTGTCATCTGCATATCTGAGGTTATTGATATTCCTCCTGGCAATCTTTATTCCAGTTTGTGCTTCCTCCAGCCCAGAGTTTTTCACGATGTACTTTGCATAGAAGTTAAATAAGCAGGGTGACAATATACAGCCTTGACAAACTCCTTTTCCCATGTAGAATCAGTCTGTTGTTCTATGTCCAGTTCTTACTGTTGCTTCCTGACCTGCATATAGGTTTCTCAAGAGGCAGGTCAGGTGGTCTGGTATTTCCATCTCTTTCAGAATTTTCCACAGTTTATTGTGATCCATGCAGTCAAAGGCTTTGACATAGTCAACAAGACAGAAATAGATGTTTTTCTGGAA
>NW_011494926.1:1909628-1910604 GCF_000754665.1 Bison bison bison | reverse complement strand
TATGAAAAGGCAAAAAGATAGGACACTGAAAGATGAACTCCCCAGGTTGGTAGGTGCCCAATATGCTACTGGAGATCAGTGGAGAAATAACTCCAGAAAGAATGAAGGGATGGAACCAAAGCAAAAACAACACCCAGTTGTGGACGGGACTGGTGATAGAAGCAAGGTTCCATGTTGTAAAGAACAATATTGCATAGGAACCTGGAATATTAGGTCCATGAAGCAAGGCAAATTGGAAGTGATCAAACAGGAGATGACAAGAGTGAACATTGACATTTTAGGAATCAGCAAACTAAAATGGACTGCAATGGGTGAATTTAACTCAGATGACCATTATACCTACTACTGTGGGCAGGAATCCCTTAGAAGAAATGGAGTAGCCATCAAGTCAACAAAAGAGTCCTAAATGCAGTACTTGGATGCAATATCAAAAATGACAGAATGATCTCTGTTCATTTCCAAGGCAAACCATTCAATATCATGGTAATCCAAGTCTATGCCTGGAACAGGAACGCTGAAGAAGCTGAAGTTGAACAGTTCTATGAAGACCTCCAAGACCTTCTAGAACTGACACCCAAAAAAGATGTCCTTTGCATTATAGGGGACTGGAATGCAAAAGTAGGAAGTCAAGAAACACCAGGAGTAACAGGTAAATTTTGCCTTGGAATACGGAATGAAGCAGGGCAAAGGCTAAAAGAGTTCTGCCAAGAAAACACACTGGTCATAGCAAACACTCTCTTCCAACAACACAAGAGAAGACTCTACACATGGAGATCACCAGATGATAAACACTGAAATCAGTTTGATTATATTCTTTGCAGCGAAATATGGAGAAGCTCTATACAGTCAGCAAAAACAAGACTGGGAGCTGACTGTGGCTCGGATCATGACCTCCTTATTGCCAAATTCAGGCGGAAATTGAAGAAAGTGGAGAAAACCACTATACCATTCAGGTATGACCTAAATCAAATCTGGA
>NW_011494926.1:1908202-1909528 GCF_000754665.1 Bison bison bison | reverse complement strand
GGTATTTCCATCTCTTTCAGAATTTTCCACAGTTTATTGTGATCCATGCAGTCAAAGGCTTTGACATAGTCAACAAGACAGAAATAGATGTTTTTCTGGAACTCTCTTGCTTTTTCGATGATCCAGTGGATGTTGGCCATTTGATCTCTGGTTCCTCGGACTTTTCTAAAACCAGCTTGAACATCTGGAAGTTCGTGGTTCACATATTGCTGAAGCCTGGTTGGAGAATTTTGAGCATCATTTTACTAGCTTGTTAGATGAGTACAATTGTGTGGTAGTTTGAGCATTCTTTGCCATTGCCTTTCTTTGGGATTGGAATGAAAACTGACTTTTTCCAGTCCTGTGGCCACTGCTGAGTTTTCCAAATTTGCTGGCGTATTGAGTGCAGCACTTTAAAAGCATCATCTTTCAGGATTTGAAATAGCTCGACTGGAATTCCATCACCTCCACTAGCTTTGTTCATAGTGAAGCTTTCTAAGGCCCGCTTGACTTCACATTCCAGGATGTCTGGCTCTAGGTGAGTGATCACACCATGGCGATTATCTGGGTCATGAAGATCTTTTTTGTACAGTTCTTCTGTGAATTCTTGCCACCTCTTAATATCCTCTGCTTCTGTTAGGTCCCTACTATTTCTGTCCTTTATTGAGCCCATCTTTGCATGAAATGTTCCCTTGGTATCTCTAATTTTCTTGAAGAGATCTCTAGTCTTTCCCAGTCTATTGTTTTCCTCTATTTCTTTGCATTGATTGCTGAAGAGACTTTCTTATCTCTCCTTGCTATTCTTTGGAACTCTGCATTCAAATGGGTATATCTTTCCTTTTCTCCTTTGCTTTTCACTTCCCTTCTTTTCACAGCTATTTGTAAGGCCTCCTCAGACAGCCATTTTGCTTTTTTGCATTTCTTTTTCTTGGGGATGATCTTGCTCCCTGTCTCCTGTACAATGTCATGAACCTCTGTCCATAGTTCATCAGATACTCTATCTATCAGATCTAGTCCCTTAAATCTATTTCTCACTTCCACTGTATAGTCATAAGGTTATAGCCATAAGTATTGTCTAACTCAGTGAAACTAAGCCATGTCATGTGGGGCCACCCAAAAAGTATGGGTCATGGTGGATGGGTCTGAGAGAATGTTGTCCACTGGAGAAGGGAATGGCAAACCACTTCAGTATTCTTGCCTTGAGAACCCCATGAACAGTATGAAAAGGCAAAAAGATAGGACACTGAAAGATGAACTCCCCAGGTTGGTAGGTGCCCAATATGCTACTGGAGATCAGTGGAGAAATAACTCCAGAAAGAATGAAGGGATGGAACCTGTCTTGAATAC
>NW_011494926.1:1907245-1908102 GCF_000754665.1 Bison bison bison | reverse complement strand
TGAAGTGATGCAGATGCCATGATCTTTGTTTTCTAAATGTTGAGCTTTAAGCCAACTTTTTCACTCTTCTCTTTCACTTTCATCAAGAGGCTCTTTAGTTCTTCTTCAATTTCTGCCATAAGGGTGGTGTCATCTCCATATCTGAGGTTCTTGATATTCCTCCTGGCAATCTTGATACCAGCTTGTGCTCCTGCCAGCCGAGTGTTTCTCATGATGTACTTTGCATAGAAGTTAAATAAGCAGGGTGACAATATACAGTCTTGACATATTTCTTTTCCTATGTGGAACCAGTCTGTTGTTCCCTGTCCAGTTCTAACTGTTGCTTCCTGACCTGCATACAGATTTCTCAAGAGGCAGGTCAGGTGGTCTGGTATTCCCATCTCTTTCAGAATTTTCCACAGTTTATTGTGATCCAGTCAAAGGCTGGAGGCATAGTCAATAAAGGCTTTGGCATAGTCAATAAAGTAGAAATAGATGTTTTTCTTGAACTCTCTTGCTTTTACATGATCCAGAGGATGTTGGCGATTTGATCTCTGGTTCCTCGGCCTTTTCTAAAACCAGCTTGAACATCTGAATTTCACGGTTCATGTATTGCTGAAGCCTGGCTTGGAGGATTTTAAGCATCACTTTACTAGCGTGTGAGATGAGTACAATTGTGCAGTAGTTTGAGCATTCTTTGGCATTGCCTTTCTTTGGGATTGGAATGAAAACTGCCCTTTTCCAGTCCTGTGGCCACTGCTGAGTTTTCCAAATTTGCTGGCATATTGAGTGTAGCACTTTCACAGCATCATCTTTCGGATTTGAAATAGCTCAACTGGAATTCCATCATCTCACTAGCTTTGTTTATAGTGATGCTT
>NW_011494926.1:1904620-1907145 GCF_000754665.1 Bison bison bison | reverse complement strand
AATACGGAATGAAGCAGGGCAAAGGCTAAAAGAGTTCTGCCAAGAAAACACACTGGTCATAGCAAACACTCTCTTCCAACAACACAAGAGAAGACTCTACACATGGAGATCACCAGATGATAAACACTGAAATCAGTTTGATTATATTCTTTGCAGCGAAATATGGAGAAGCTCTATACAGTCAGCAAAAACAAGACTGGGAGCTGACTGTGGCTCGGATCATGACCTCCTTATTGCCAAATTCAGGCGGAAATTGAAGAAAGTGGAGAAAACCACTATACCATTCAGGTATGACCTAAATCAAATCTGGATTTGCTCATCTATAACTCAATTAGTCTGTGTCCTGCCAGGAAATATGAGCAACATCAAATATAGGGACTTTTGTATAATAAATTGGTGAAATAGGTGATGTTGGAAAGCAAGAAGAAAATGATGAAATAACCCAAAGATTAATAACTTCTGGAAACAGTTACCATTATGATGGCTAAGGAATAAATAAGGGAGAAAGGCTGTTACTAGAACAAAAGTCCTCAGATTTTGCTGATGCATATTATGGCAGCCTGCAGAATACGAGTGAGAATTAACTCTGAGGATGTATTTTGAAAGAGTACAAAATGCATATTTGGATGAGGCCAAATTTGTTGATTTGGCATACTTCTCAGAGACTCTGAATTTAATATGTTAAATCCACTCTAATAATTTGTTTGCTTTGTTGACTGAAATCTGGGCTTAATGGTTGCCAACATCCAGTGAAGTTGAAAGATCAGAACATCTCTAACATAATACAGAAGGGGGGAAATCCAAAAGCTTAGGGAAATAGGAATGTAGTAATAGATGTATCATGTACCATCTGCTCCCTGATTATATAGCAATAGAGGACAAAAGGACACCTCCTTCCCTAAGGCACTGATAATACATGATTGAATGGAAAGGGCAGCATCATTGAAAGAATGATGGCAGCAGTCCTGTGCAGGCTGAGTCAGACTATAGAAATGATACCCTTGAGATGGACTTTCTTTTAACAGTGAGGATGAAGTTCTCAGAATGAAAGATGCTTGGGGAAACTATAACAATGTGAATAAGAGTGTTTTGGCACTCATAATCTTTGGCAGGTGCTACTCTAACAGGGTACCATGATTGAAACAGATTGGCAGTCTATTGAAGCATCACTTGATCTATGTAACACAAACAAACTCTGGGTTTGATGGACAGAAAACTTACTGAATCATCAGAGTGGACAATCATAGCCTCTCACCCTGTTTTCAGTTTATTCGAAAGGGATATCAGAGTCTCTTCAAAATTATGAATTACATGGCATGATATATTTAGACTGATGAAAGGAAAAAACACAATCAAGAATATTCTAATCAGCCTGGCAATCATTTAGATTTGAAAGAGAGATAAAAGGGTTTCACCAATAGGCAAAATCTAAATGAGTTTAACACCACTAAACCAGCTTTATAAGAAATGTTAAAAGGTATTCTTTAAATGGAAAAGTAAAGATCATGACTAGAAATATAAAATTATAAAAAGAAAAATCTCATTGGTAAAGGCAATTCTATGGAAACAGTGGTAAATGAACTACTTATAAATCAAGTAATGTGATTAAAAGACAAAAGTAAAATCTCCTATATAAAAAGTAGTTAATGGATATAGGAAACAAAAAGATATAAAGTAAAAAAATCAAACATGGGATAAGGAGTAAAAATTTAGGGTTGTTAGAATGTATTTGAATTTAATAGATCATTCAGTTCAGTTCAGTCACTCAGTCGTGTCTGACTCTTTGTGACCCCATGAACTGCAGCACGCCAGGCCTTGCTGTCCATCACCAACTCCCAGAGTCCACCCAAACGCATGTCCATTGAGTTGGTGATGCCATTCAACCATCTCATCCTATGTCTTCCCCTTCTCATCCTGCCCTCAATCTTTCCCAGCATCAGGGTCTTTTCCAATGAATCAGCTCTTCACATCAGGTGACCAAAGTATATGGAGTTTCAGCTTCAACATCAGTCCTTCCAATGAATACCCAGGACTGATCTCCTTTAGTATGGACTGATTGGAACTTCTTGCAGTCCAAGGGACGCTCAAGAATCTTCTCCAACACCACAGTTCAAAAACATCAATTCTTCGGCGCTCAGCTTTCTTTATAGTCCAACTCTCACATCCATACGTGACCACTGGAAAAACCATAGCTTTGACTAGATGGACCTTTGTTGGCAAAATAATGTCTCTGCTTTTTAATATGCTGTCTAGGTTGGTCATAACTTTCCTTCAAAGGAGTAAGCATCTTTTCATTTCATGGCTGCAATCACCATTTGCAGTGATTTGGGAGCCCAGAAAAATAAAGTCTGACACTGTTTCCACTGTTTCCCCATCTATTGCCATGAAGTGATGCAGATGCCATGATCTTTGTTTTCTAAATGTTGAGCTTTAAGCCAACTTTTTCACTCTTCTCTTTCACTTTCATCAAGAGGCTCTTTAGTTCTTCTTCAATTTCTGCCATAAGGGTGGTGTCATCTCCATAT
>NW_011494926.1:1898881-1904520 GCF_000754665.1 Bison bison bison | reverse complement strand
ATTCTATTGTTTTCCTCTATTTCTTTGCATTGATCACTGAGGAGGCTTTCTTATCTCTCCTTGCTATTCTGTGGAACTCTGCATTCAAATGGGTATATCTTTCCTTTTCTCCTTTGCTTTTCACTTCCCTTCTTTTCACAGCTATTTGTAAGGCCTCCTCAGACAGCCATTTTCACATGGTTATCCCTAATTGAACAGATTCACATAGGTATCCCTAATTGAAAGGAGAACTGAGAAATAATTACTAGTATTGGATACTTTTGCTCTCCAAAATCATTTTTATTTATGAGGAAAAAGAGAAGTATCTGTTTAGAATAGGTGGTATAAAATGTCAAACAACCCATTTACTATGGGAAGATAAGAACTGGAATACTGGGCTCCATTCCTGCAATGGCATGAACTGACTATACCTGGAAGGATATCTTCTCTACAGATGTCTCACTGATTGTACTGCCTGTGAGGCTCCTTTAGGAATTTGTGATTATGGTTCCAATACTGCAGGATATTCAGGGACTTGGCTCTATATCCTACAGCATATAAAGTATGATGGTCATATTTAATGAATATATGTAATTGTTCTTTGGTTAAATAATTTCTTCATTTTTTTTCATTTTCCATTTCCATTTAGTTCCCCTGTAGGTTTCCTCCTAGTTTTCTTCATTGTATTTCCTTCTCTCTTAGACTTTACATTTTTTCTCTCCTTTTTATCTTGGCCAAATTTTACTTTTTGGTTCTGATCAGATAGTTTTTTCCACATTTCCTTTTTGCTTTATCCTACCCATTGTCTTTCCATCTACCTAATTCTTATCTTTTTTCTTCCTTCCCTTATCTCACACATTCTGTGCTACCAACATGTTTGTTTTCACTATTAATTCCCAGAGCCTTTTCTGTTTACATTTCATCATTTTCCTCATTGTTTTCTGGCTTGTCTTTGTTTCCTTATACTTTTGTAGCTGCTTTTTTTTTTTTCATCCACCATTTCAAGATCAGAGGCTTCATTTAGATTTCTTGTAACTTTTTATTCAATTTCTATTTGTCTCTAGTAGAAATTAAAATGCATTGGTGTGATATTGTTTTAAAATATTTAAATGCCTTCTTTGACTAGTAGAATAGCCAAATGATCTATAATTATGTAAACATCCAACATAAGTAAACTGAGTTTGAACATGTCCTTAATGAAAAAGAATGTGATCTCATCAGTGTAGTGTTTCAGTGTGTATATATAGTTTGCATCAATTGTAAACTTTCTTAGAAACCTCAAAAAGGTTAGCTGAGAATGATACTGGCAAGATAAACAGAGATACTGAGAGAAGACGTAGATGGATGGTAGAATGATTAATGCTGTATCTACAGAGTACAGGTGTTTGGTCCTTGAGTAAGTAGTCAGAAAACAAATTGAACATTTATTCTCCTTGACAGAGGGATTAAGAAATGTGGTTGATTATACCTTTATAAATGAAGCTTTGAGTAAACTGCTGTCTTGATTGATTTCTTTGGTATTTGCTAACACTGCAACTGAACATTCTGCTGGGAATTCTTTTATTTGTGTTTGCTTCCTGAAGATGTGAATTAACTCATAATTAATGAGATTAATAAAGACATTGTGAAATAGCTGTGATAGTTTTATTAACAACTACACTGGAGTCTAATCGAACACAAAATATTTTAGGCACAGCGATGGTGTTTGCATAAAACTTTTTCAACATTAAAATGCAAGAGGTTAACATAACATTTCACTAGAATGTGATGGAAAAAAGAATATTAGAGTGGGACCTAAATCTGAGTCTACTACAATCCATACCTATTGTTTATTTGAAAACAAAGAGCTTGATTTATTCATTCAGATTTCTTCAAAGTAGATTTCATCACACATCAGGCGGTTTTTGAACACCTTTTACTATCTGGGGCTATAAGGACAAAATGCTGTAAATAATAGAGAAGTCTAATGCAGCAAAAGATCAGGCAATAGAGTGTTGAATGATAAGAATTATGAAGAGAGAAAACAATTCTCTGAGAAAGAATAAGGTGAGTTGTGGGAGTATTTTTTGGACTTTCCTTCATCAAGGAAAACCACCCTGAAGAGGAACTTTATAAGGTGAGATCTGAAAGGTGACTAAGGCCAGCAAGGTAAGTATTGGAGGTAATGGCATCACAGAAGAAAGATTCAAAATAGGGCAAATTATCTCAGGAAGAAAGAATTTGGCTCTTTCAAAAACCTGAAAGAATCACGAGTGTAGTTGGAACAGCATGTGACAGAGAGACTGTGGCAAGTTAGGCAACGGATAGATCAGTAAAGGGCTTTAATTTTGTTCTAATTGCAGTAAGAAGAGGACCCCTAACGTGGCTATAAGTTTTGTGATAAAACATATATTTTTAAAATATAACATTTATAAAGCAATTCACTATTAAAATTTCACATATATCTTAAAGAAAAGCACAGCCTCTCATACACCCACCACTCATATTGATCTACCAATGTTGCTGAAGACTTAAAAAACGTCACAATCTAAAAGTTGAGCATTACATTTCATTCAGTGGAAATTTTAAGGACTTAAATTTAAAATGCTGCCCAGGAGGTAGCATCTCAAGTAGCCCTGACGGAATTGCTCTGAGGAGGTGAGGGGAGGAGCCAGGTTATATAGGAGTAGCTGTTATACAGAAGTTCTGCAACAAAGGGCAGGTAGTCTGAACATCAAAAGTATTTTTATGAACTGAAGAAAACCAAATATCTCAAGAAATTTAGTGCTTGTCTATGTATGAGAAGATGCAAGAGTCTGGGCTCACTGAAATCATTCCTTTCAATATGTGTCTCAGCTACCTGGAGCCAGTGCCCTTTTTTTTCCTTTGTTTTTTTCTTTATATATATATATATATCTTGAGTTCCTCAGTGCTCACAATATGGAGTGGCCACAGCCTATTGACTGCTAGATAGCATGTATTGTTCTTCCTGGGCACCCTTAGGGTTCAGAAATTCACATTTGGAGGGCTAGAATCACTAATGTCTATGACATCCTAGTTTACGGATATGGCAGGAATACTCCATTTCTCACTGCTATAAAACGGTGTTCTTACCCATTTGATTGACTTATCATCACACTCAATGGGCTATTTCATATATCATTTATACATACCTCATTATTGGAAAGAAGTTTATGTATCTTTTGTCAAACCAATACTACTTGAGATGCTGTTTTTGTAGATATAACCACATAATAAGGGGCACTTTTTCTATTATATCAAAAATAGAAAGTATGATCCATTGGAAATAAAATGACTTTAAATATCCCACAACCACCCACCCACAAAAGAAAAACAACCCTGAAAATTATCTAGAAGAACATCCTTTTCAGTATTTATTGAAATTATGCTAACTAGTGAGTTTACCTGCTTTTCCAGGCTTCTTACACAAAAGCCTGAGGCAAGAGAAGGAATCATTACTCTTAAGCCATGAAAATAGGATTTGATCTTATCTCTCCACACATGTAGCAAGGGTGGGTGTAGGGAGACCTTCAACTGAACATTTTAGAGATTGAGAAACCTGCTGGGCAAGAAGATTCCAACATCAGTGAGAAGGACTGCAGTGACCAGTTAGTGAGTTGATATGAATTGTTTGAGGTGCCCCAAGGTTAGAGCTCTACTTCACAACTTTGTACTGTCAGAAGGCCAACATGTAGTTGGCATCTGTTGGTATTCAGCTGCCAGTCAGTATTGTTAGGTAATAGAATAAAGAGTCCAAAATAATGGTTAAAAAGCAGCAGCTAAGAGGCAGACAAAGAAAGGGGAAAGCCTGAGAAAAAGAGGACAAAGTGAAAATCCCAGGACCAGCGTGGGAACCTCCTGTGGGGAAAAACATGCACCCTTCCAGACTGGTAGTGGGTATGAGCCCTGTTTTGCATAGGGCAGGCTCTAGCGTGAGGAGATAAAAAGTATAAAAAAGGGAAATCAAGATGGGTTGATGCCACTCCTTTGAGGTCAGGCACCCTCACCTCTTGAGGGTGTACTAACTGCTATTTGCTTAACAAAATCTTGAACCGTAACCAAGCTGTAACAGTGCTCCATCGTTTCAAATCTTTGCTAGGATGAGACCAAACCACAGAAAGAAGCGCACCCACCTGATAGTATTAAGCAGGGAAACAAAATCAACCAAGAATAAACTGTGACACCACTGGAGAAGAGTACCTGTGCTTTTCTTTGTCTCTCTTCGCCACCTAACATGTTTAAGGATAAAAGATCTGGAGTTAAACTGAGCAACAGAGATGACTTTCACCTATGAAACCAGTTAGAAACTTGTGAGATGATCTGCCATGTTATTTTTTTATCAGGCAGGTCCCTAAGAGAAAAACAATGACACGTTCAATTTAGCATCGTTTTTGGAGAATTTAATAAACTGACAAGTAACAAGTGTGTGACCAGATTGAAGAAAAAAAAAAAAAGACACAGGGATATTGCAGTAGTCTGATTAATGAGAGGACTGTTACTACCTCAAACCTAAAAGGTGGAGAAAGGGAGCTGTTCCTCAAAGGAGAATCTATGGAGAGGGCACTTTAAGAGCAGCTGTAACCTTAAGTCAAGTGTATGCTGGAGAATAAATGCATTGATGTTTTTCTCTTTTTCCTACATCTGAACTCCCACTCAGCTTCCCAATAGATAGACTGGAAACCAGACAGATGTTATAAGATTTCACTAGTCTTTGCAGGTCAGCTTGAGATGATATCAGTGTGGGTTCACAGGTGGAGAGGTAGGGAGAACATGTCTGGTGCACTTTTAAACAAAGAGAATCAAATGTTCAGTAGAGCATAGTTGAAGTGATTGCAGAAAAAAACATGTCCTTTTATTTTTAACTCACCAAGTTTGCCAGAATCATGGCTCCTAAAAACTTTTCTGCCAGGAGTTTAAAATAATTAGCTGTCAAAATGTTTTTCTGATTTTCAGATCAAATTTAGAAGAGGAATAAATAGATATTGTTAGGGAAAGAATGAGCAAATAAAGAAAGAATCATAATTATTATTTGCAAGACAATCTTTGCAGTATAATTCTTGGAAAAGGAGTAAAGATGTAATAATAGTAAAAATAAATTGTGTTTATCATCTTTTTGCCTTTATAAATTAATTGCTGGGTATCATTAAAGTCACTTGTCCTTTTGGAGCCTCTTTCTTTATTCATTAAATATTATTATCTTCCACTAGTTTTCAGTGCAGATTAAAGGAGACATAATAATGTTAAGCATGTGATCATTTTGACTAGCCTGAAATTCACCTCTAATAGTCATATAAAGGAGTTAAATCATTTTAAAAAGAGAGTTGATATATGGAGGTAACATTGAAAATACCATAATTGAGTATTTTGATTTGTCTTGTACTTAGAGAAAAAGGTGACCTTTTTGGTTTGGGTTTGAAAAGGATAAATGAATCAGTATCTTCAGAGGGGCATAGATATTTCAGGAAGAGATTTATTGATCTAGTATTATGATTTAACAGAACTGTGACCAATTAAGGTCATCATTTTCTAAGATCTCTGCACACTTTGTCAGTGAGAGGAACACACTGATTACCTAAATAGGCACTCTGAGTGACAAACTCAGGGAAACTTTGGGACATTTGGCAGAGGGTGGCTCCAAACAGGGAGTGTCTGCAGGGGAT
>NW_011494926.1:1889212-1898781 GCF_000754665.1 Bison bison bison | reverse complement strand
AGGGGATGCAGAGTCTCCTGGGGTAAAATTAGCCAGGTAAGGTGCAGCCGAATGCCCTGGTGGCTGACCTTGAAGCAAGTAGAGTGAGGCATCCTTGAAGGAGGCATTATGATCTGCTCAATCTTATGTGCTTTCACTCTGAAAGCATTCCAAGATAATTTTACTTTCCTGAACTGGCCATATTTCTTAACACTTCTGTCTTTCAAACTTCTTCCCTCCTGTGGGAGTGTCATACCTGTTCTTGCCACCTCTGCACCTGCTTGGATTAGTTCCTATTTTTCTGCCATGAGTTAGTGAAAGTCTTGGCTTAGCTAAACCTCACTCAGATATGTGCTAGGACTTGTCAGCCATTGTCCTATGCATTCATCTCTCATAACTTTTACCACACTATGATGTTATTAATAGATTAGGTTGCCAATGAGACGAAGAGGCAGGGGATAGAAAGTTATGCCTTTTCTTTGCAGCTTCTAGGAATTTTCCTGCCACATATTTATTTTTCTTAAATAAATGCATGGATGGTTGAAAGAATGCATGGACACTAGAGGCTTGCTAGTACTATGCCATTAATCTAGGCATCAATAGAGTTTTCAGAGAGTCATGTTTAGCCTTGACTTGACTTCCAAGAAATGTGACTCAAGTTCTTTTGAGCTGCTTATCAGAGCCCATATCTTCTTGATCCTGCACTCTTTTCTATATTGCTATAATGTATTTTAACTCTATTATAAAATACAGATTACACTTAATTTATTGGCCCACTAGAAGCTTATAGGAGAAAAATACAAACTGATTTAGCAAGTTTTACAATTTAGTCATCTCTCTACTGCCCACACCAAGTCTGGAATACAGTATGTGAAAAATAAAACTTAACCATGAATGAATAAGTTGATACTGACTCAAATTCTTTCTTTGCTACATAAGTTACTAGGCACATGTCAGAGAGATAAAATACTATGACTAATTTGAAATTTCAATGTTATTTTGAAAAAACTAAGGAAGTCTATACTTTATATTATTTGTTGGGTTACTTAGAATCCAATTTAGATGTTCTGTTTAGATATAAATATAAGAGATGTGTTGGTAAAAATAATTACAGAGTAGTGTTTAGGCTTTTTATCTAGACAATTATTATAGTAAATATTATATTCTAAGGTATAAAAAATGGTGCTCTATCATTTATTTTCTAGATATACATTTAACATTTAAGTATTACATAGAGAACATTTTATTTGCATAACATACTATTTGTTTTGGCTTCCCTGGTGGCTCAGAGGATAAAGCGTCTGCCTGCAATGCATGAGACCCAGGTTCGATCCCTGGGTTGGGAAGATCCCCTGGAGAAGGAAATGGCAACCCACTCCAGTATTCTTGATTGGAGAATCCCATGGATGGAGAAGCCTGGCAGGCTACAGTCCAAGGGGTCGCAAAGAGTCGGACACAACTGAGCGACTTCACACACACACTCACACACACACACACACACACACACACACTATTTGTTTTATTGTAGCTTATGAAGTAAGGGCTTCCCACTAATTAAAAAAAAACTTTAGATGAAAGAGATTTGGAGTATTTCATGAAACATTCTATTATAATAGTTTCAGTAGTTATACCATGAGCGACAATCTATTAGGAATAAGGATGAAACTCGGTAGCCCTCACCCCATCTCCATATAAATATTATTGCTGATCAATGAAAATAACCCATTACAAAATAAGGGAAAATAGAAAAAAATCCATAAACCACGATTATACCAAAAAAAAAAAACAAAAACAGAAAATGAGATTCCAGTTTCATTAGTGAAAATCCCCCCACCATGAAGCAAAAGAGAACGACACCCTTATCCAAATTACATATCATTAAACAAAAATTCTCAGTTATGAAACAACTCCTCAGATCACAATTAAGATTGATAGACCAAATAAATGGAACCTTAGGGCTGTTAAAGAGTTTATACAGCAAAGGAGTAAATGAATTAACTCAGAAGAAGAATTTGAATTGCTTGAATAATTTTTATATTCTTATTAACCAAAAGACCCATGAGACATTGAGTCTAACATTAATGTTTGAGCCATGCTGCTATATCAATTCCATTTCCTTCAGTACCCAAGGATTCCAACACTGCTTTTAAAATAGTCCCTAACAATTTTTTTAAAAATCAACTTTGTTCGAGTATTAGAATAGGATTAATATGCACCCTACAAAAGATATGGAAGAACAGTTTTAAAACACTTTTTCACACAAAGATTAAGCATGATGGGTAATAAGACTTTTTTTCCTACTTCATTAGCATTTTCCAGTAATCTTTTGGCTTCAAACTGAGCTACTAAGCACAGCACAGCAAACATGAAACAGCACCATGAAAACACAATATGTCTTATCACATTCATATACTCAATCAACTCTGAGTCAATATATCAAGAATCTAGATAGGTTTTCCAATAATCACAATTGTAGAGTCCAAGTAGATACAGTAATCCTTTTCTTACCTTGAGAAAACTGGGGCTGAATTCTTCCTTGGGGTTTAGATTGGTTGCTAAGAGTCAGGGTAAATTAGGGTGTCAGTGTTTTTCCTGGAAGGGAAATGATAGAGTATCAAAACTGAATACCACAGATAAAATTAAAAATATTATGACTCACCAAATTGTATCACTCTATGACTTGAAAATGAATACTTTGGAAAGCAATAATCTTTGAAGGCGAATTAAAGAAACTGGTCTCACAAAATTGAGGGGCAGAATAGGGTAAAAGGGAGAATAAAATAGACTAGGGAATAAGATAGTATGGGTTTTTACTTATTTTTCAAGACAAAACAAAAAATAAACAAGCTTAAAATATGACTAGAGAATATAACTTCCAATGCAAGAAATGTGCTATTCTATTCTGAATCTTTTGTCTATTATTTCACAGGGCTGAGGAGCCTTTGATATATTAGTATAATGACTACATGAGATTTTCCCAAGTGACTTGGGACAGTCCATGTTCCAGTTTTCTACCCTCTGGAGAAATAAAATGAAAAACATTTTTAAATCAATGTGCTCATATTTTTATGATTTTTTAAAATAAAATCCAACATTCTTTATACCCATAATAATGTTTTCTATTTTGGATGATTCTCTTTTTAACTGGATGCTGTCAACTCTGATTCACTGCAGTTCAGTTCAGTTGTTCAGTCGTGTCCAACTCTTTGCGACCCCATGAATCACAGCATGCCAGGTCTCCCTGTCCATGAGCAACTCCCAGAGTTCACCCAAACTCATGCCCATCGAGTTGGTGATGCCATCCAGCCATCTCATCCTCTGTCATCCCATTCACCTCCTGCCCCCAATCCCTCCCAGCATCAGGATCTTTTCCAACGAGTCAACTCTTCTCATGAGGTGGGCAAAGTACTGGAGTTTCAGCCACAACATGAGTCCTTCCAGTGAACACCAGGACTGATCTCCTTTAGGATGGACTGGTTGGATCTCCTTGCAGTCCAAGGGACTCTCAAGAATCTTCTCCAACACCAAAATTCAAAAGCATCAATTCTTTGACGCTCAGCTTTCTTCACAGTCCAACTCTCACATCCATACATGACCACAGGAAAAACCATAGCCTTGACTAGACGGACCTTTGTTGGCAAAGTAATGTCTCTGCGATGGATTCATTTTGATATTTGGCAAAACTAATACAATTATGTAAAGTTTAAAAATAAAAAAAATAAAAAACTATAAAGAGTAAAAAAAAAAAAAATGCTATCTAGGTTGGTCGTAACTTTCCTTTCAAGGAGTAAGGGCTTTTTAATTTCATGGCTGTAATCACCATCTGCAGTGATTTTGGAGCCCCCCAAAATAAAGTCTGACACTTTCAGCAATATGTGAACCATGAACTTCCAGATGTTCAAGCTGGTTTTAGAAAAGGCAGAGGAACCAGAGATCAAATTGCCAACATCCACTGGATCATCACAAAAGCCAGAGAGTTCCAGAACAACATCTATTTCTGCTTTATTGACTATGCCAAAGCCTTTGACTGTGCAGATCACAATAAACTGTGGAAAATTCTGAAAGAGATGGGAATACCAGACCACCTGACCTGCCTCTTGAGAAACCTGTATGCAGGTGAGGAAGCAACAGTTAGAACTGGACATGGAACAACAGACTGGTTCCAAATAGGAAAAGGAGTACGCCAAGGCTGTATATTGTCACCCTGCTTATTTAACTTATATGCAGAGTACATCATGAGAAATGCTGGGCTGGAAGAAGCACAAGCTGGAATCAAGATTGCTGGGAGAAATATCAATACTCTCAGATATGCAGATGACTCCACCCTTATGGCAGAAAGTGAAGAGGAACTAAAAAGCCTCTTGATGAAAGTGAAAGAGGAGAGTGAAAAAGTTGGCTTAAAGCTCAACATTTAGAAAACAAAGATCATGGCATCTGGTCCCATCACTTTATGGGAAATATAACTCTGATTATCTACATTCTATTATTGGTTTAGACCTTTTAAATACTAACATTTCCAATTGCCTTAATTCTTTTGACATAAATTTACCCATTTATGTGTAGACTTATAATACTTTGGACTGTCTTTGCTTTATTAATTCATTCACATGTAAAACTTGGTTGAGTGATTGTTTAGAAGAAGTAAAAGCCAACTGTCATCCTATGAACAGGGAAAGTCATTCTTTTGCAATCCAAAGCTTTTAGCATGCATTTTATAATTATTACAGCTTATTCAATGTTTAAATAAACATGACACTTGATCTTGTCCAATTTAAAGGCATAAAATAAATTTGATGCATATTTAAACTTCTTATCAATAATAGTCTCTCCCTTTCTAATTTTAGACAATGTGATTAATACAGGATTTAAGAAAGTAAAATAACATTTAATCTACACTTTATCATCATGGTTCTCTCAGGATTAGAATTTGTGCAAGCAAATACATTTTATTAATCTGGCGTATTGTTAAAAATGTACCCTTATTTTTAAGAGATCATCTCAAGGGAAAGGAAATATCTGAAAGCTAGATTTCTTTGTTTCATCTGACCAAGCTTTCTGATGACTTATTTTCCTAAGAATTACTCTATGTTTGTATCTTTCTGCTTATGTTCTGGAGTTTAATGGACATTTTTAAAGAACTGAAAAAAATCCCAGATTATGTTTAGTCAATTACAATGATAAAATGTATTTTTGTGACCAAGATTATAATTAATCTGTTTATTCATAAATTACCATCACAATACTTAAAATTTACATTATTTAGATTAATATTTTTCATCTCCTTCAAACTGATTAATTTCTTTTCCTAAATTATTTCTATTTTAAAAGAAGAATTGCTTTTTACACTGTAACTTTATGGTTTCAACAACTTTTACAAATTCTCCATATTAAAGTGAACTAAAAGCATTTAAAAAGTAAATAATATCAAATACAGATGTTTTTGGTAGAGAAAATTGTGTACCATACAAGAAAATAAATCTACCATCAAATTTTTTATTTCAAATGCTGTCTAAAATTTACTATTATACACTGCTTTTATATCAAATAACACAATTAAGACAAGTAAAATTCAGAGAGAACATTACGAGTAATTTATCACATATAGATAAAACGATCACATAAATATACAAAAATATATAAAATGAATGTATGTATACAAACATAAGTTCAGTTCAGTTCAGTTACTCAGTCGTGTACGACTCTTTGCGACCCCATGGACTGCAGCACGCCAGGCCTCCCTGTCTAACACCAACTCCTGGAGTTTACTCAAACTCATGTCTTTCAGCTGGCGATGCCATCCAACCAACTCATCCTTTGTCATCCTCTTCTCCTCCTGCCCTCAATCTTTCCCAGCATCACGGTCTTTTCAAATAAGTCAGTTCTTCACATCAGGTGGCCAAAGTATTGGAGTTTCAGCTTTAGAATCAGTCTTTCCAATGAATATTCAGGACTGATTTCCTGTAGCATGGACTGGTTGGAACTCCTTGCCGTTCAAGGGACTCTCAAGAGTCTTCTCCAACATCACAGTTCAAAAGCATCAATTCTTCAGTGCTCAGCTTTCTTTACAGTCCAACTCTCACATCCATACATGATTACTAGAAAAACCATAGCCTTCACTAGATGGACCTTTGCTGGCAAAGTAATGTTTCTGCTTTTTGATATGCTGTCTAGGTTGGTCATAACTTTTCTTTGAAGGTGCAAGGTTCTTTTAATTTCATGGCAGCAGTCACCATCTGCAGTGATTTTGGAGCCCAATGAAATAAATTCTGTCACTGTTTCCATTGTTTCCCCATATATTTGCAATGAAGGGATTGGACGGAATGCCATGATCTTAGTTTTCTGAATGTTGAGCTTTAAGCCAAATTTTTCACTCTCCTCTTTCACTTTCATCAAGAGGCTCTTTAGTTCTTATTCACTTTTTGCAATAAGGGTGGTGTTATCTGCATATCTGAGGTTATTGGTATTTTTCCTGGGAGTCTTTATTCCAGCTTGTGCTTCATCCAGTCAGGCATTTTGCATGATGTACTGTGCATATAAGTTAAATAAGCAGGGTGACAATATACAGCCTTGACATATTCCTTTCCCGATTTGGAACCAGTCTGTTGTGCCATGTCCAGTACTAACCATTGCTTCTTGACCTGCATAGAGATTTCTCAGGAGGCAGGTCAGGTGGTCTGGTATTCCCATCTCTTGAAGAATTTTCCACAGTTTGTTGTGATCCACACAATAAAAGACTTTGGCATGGTCAATACAGCAGAAGTAGATGTTTATCTGGAACTCTCTTGCTTTTTTGATGATCCAGCAGATGTTGGCAATTCGATCTCTGTTCCTCTACTTTTTCTAAATCCAGCTTGAACATCTGGAAGTTCACAATTTACGTACTGTTGAAACCTGGTTTGGAGAGTTTTGAGCATTACTTTTCTAGCGTGTGAGATGAGTGCAACTATACAGTAGTGTGAGCATTCTTTGGCATTGCTTTCTTTGAGATTGGAATGAAAATTGACCTTTTCCAGTCCTGTGGCCACTGCTGAGTTTCCCAAATTTGCTGGCATGTTGAGTGCAGCACTTTCACAGAATCATCTTTTAGGATTTGAAACAGCTCAACTGGAATTCCATTGCCTCCACTAGCTTTGTTTGTAGTGATGCTCCCTAAAGCCCACTTGACTTCACATTCCAGGTCTGGCTCTAGGTGAGTGATCATACCATCATGATTATCTGGATCATGAAGATCTTTTGTGTATAGTTCTTATGTGTATCTTGCCACCTCTTAATGTCCTCTTCTTCTATTAGGTCCATATAATTTCTGTACTTTATTGAGCCCATCGTTGCATGAATAGTTCCCTTGGTATCTCTAATTTTCTTGAAGAGATCTCTAGTCTTTTCCATTCTAGTTTTCCTCTATTTTTTTCTTTCTTTCCTCTATTTCTTTCTTATCTCTCCTTGCTATTCTTTGAAAATCTGCATTCAAATGGGTATATCTTTCCTTTTCTCCTTTGCCTTTCACTTCTCTTCTTTCATAGCTATTTGTAAGGCCTCTTCAAACAACTGTTTTGCTTTTTGCATTTCTTTTTCTTGGGGATGGTATTGATCCCTGCCTCCTGTACAATGCCATGAACCTCCTTCCATAGTTCATCAGGCACTCTGTCTATCAGGTCTAATCCCTTGAATCTATTTCTCACTTCCACTGTATAATCAGAAGGGATTTGATTTAGGTCATACATGAATGGTCTAATGGTTTTCCCTACTTTCTTCAATTTAAGTCTGAATTTTGCAGTAAGGAGTTCATGATCTGAGCTACAGTCAGCTCCTGGTATTATTTTTGCTGACTTTATAGAGCTTCTCCATCTTTGGCTGCAAAGAATATAATCAATCTGTTTTTGGTATTGACCATCTGCTGATGTCCCTGTGTAGAGTCTTCTCTTGTGTTGTTAGAAGAGGGTATTTGCTATGACCAGTGCCTTCTTTGGGCAAAACTCTATTAGCCTTTGCCCTGTTTCATTCTGTATTCCAAGGCCAAATTTGCCTGATACTCCAGGTGTTTCTTGACTTCCTACTTTTGCATTCCAATCCCCTATGATGAAAAGGATGCATTTTTTGGATGTCAGTTCTAGAAGGTCTTGTAGGTCTTCATAGAACTGTTCAACTTCAGCTTTTCAGCATTACTGGTCGGGGCATAGTTTGGATTACTGTGATATTGAGAGATAATTCTATCATTATTGAGATTACATCCAAGTACTGCTTTTTGGACTCTTTTGTTGACTATGATGGCTATTCTATTTCTTCTAAGGGATTCTTGCCTACAGTAGTAGATATAATGGTCATCTGAATTAAATTCACCCATTGCAGTCCATTTTAATTCACTGATTCCTAAAATGTTGATGCTCACTCTTGCCGTCTCCTGTTTGACCACTTCCAATTTGCCTTGATTGATGGACTTATCATTCCAGGTTCCTATTCAATATTGCTCTTTACAGCATCAGACTTTACTTCCTTCACCAGGCACATCCACAACTGGGTGTTGTTTTGGCTTTTGGTTGTCTCTTCATTCTTTCCGGAGTTATTTCTCCACTGATCTCCCATATCATATCGGTCACTTACCGACATGGGGAGATCATCTTTCAATGTCCTATCTTTTTAGCTTTTCATACTGAAAGTGAAAGAGGAGAGTGAAAAAGTTGGCTTAAAATTCAACATGCAGAATGCTAAGATCATGGCATCTGGTCCCATCACTTCATGGCAAATAGATAGGGAAACAGTGGAAAACAGTGACAGACTTTATTTTGGGGGGCTCCAAAATCACTGCTGACGGTGACTGCAGGCATGAAATTAAAAAACACTTGCTCCTTGGAAGAAAAGTTATGACCAACCTAGACAGAATATTAAAAAGTAGAGACATTATTTTGTCAACAAAGGTCTGTCTAGTTAACACTTTGATTTTTCCAGTAGTCATGTATGGATGTGAGAGTTGGACTATAAAGAAAGCTGAGAGCCATAGAATAGATGCCTTCGAACTGTGGTGTTGGAAAAGACTTGAGAGTCCCTTGGATTCCAACCAGTCCATCCTGAAGAAAATCTGTCTTTATTCTTTGGAAGGACTGATTCTAGTTCAGGATGGGGAACACGTGTACACCCATGGTGGATTCGTGTTGATGTATGGCAAAACCAATACAATATTGTAAAGTAATTAGCCTCTAATTAAAATGAATAAATTTATATTAAAAAAATAAAGCTGAAACTCCAATACCTTGGTCACCTGATATGACAGGAAGAACTGACTCATTTGAAAAGGGCTTGATACTGGAAATGATTGAAGGCAGGAGGAGAAGGGGATGACAGAGGATGAGATGGTTGGATGGCATCACTGACTCAGTGGACAAGAGTTTGAGTAAGCTCCGGGAGTTGGTGATGGATAGGGAGGCCTGGCGTGCTGCAGTCCATGGGGTCGCAAAGAGTTAGACACGACTAAGCAACTGAACTGAACTGAACTCCTACAGTTTCTGCATCAGCATTTACAGCTTCACCTGGTACTATTTTTGTTATGGAGATGGCTTCTCTCCTTAAACCTTATGAATTAAACTGCTAGTTTCATG
>NW_011494926.1:1881427-1889112 GCF_000754665.1 Bison bison bison | reverse complement strand
GAACTGAACTCCTACAGTTTCTGCATCAGCATTTACAGCTTCACCTGGTACTATTTTTGCTATGGAGATGGCTTCTCTCCTTAAACCTTATGAATCAAACTGCTAGTTTCATGCTTTTCTTCTGCATCTCCCTCATCTCCTTCAGCTTTCAGGGAATTGAAGAGAATTGGGGTCCTGCTTTGGATTTCTTGTTGTTCAGTTGCTAAATCATGTCTGACTCTTTGTGATCCCATGGACTCTAGTCCGACAGGCTCCTCCTTTCATGGGATTCTCCAGGTAAGAATATTGGAGTGGGTTGCCATTTTCTTCTCCAGGGGATCTTCCCAACCCAGGGATCAAACCCACATCTCCTGCATTGGCAGGCAGATTATTTACCACTGAACCAACTGGGAAGCCCTAATTGTAATTAGCCTCACTTTTAATGATGAGAAAGTAAAGATGAAGACTTGGGCCTCTATGTCTATAAATACGTAGTTTGCCAGTTACAGAGACAATAGTACTAAATTTTCATCTTCCTATTTATTTCCTTTGCTGGTAGTATACTTAAGAAATATCTTTCGCCTGAAGTTGAAATACTCTTCTGCTTAACACTTTTTTCCCTGGGTAAAATTACAAAAAAATAATGTAGGAGCAAATAAAATATTTTCTTTATGCTCCTCATATAATGGCAACACTGTAGAAAATGGAAGACTGACACTGAGTTCCTGAACCTGAGGTGGCCTCATTCAGCCACAGCTGCTTTGTCACTCTTTCCGGTGGAAGGGGACCTGTTTCTTTCTTTCTTTTCTTTTTTTTTTCAAACTGTTCCTTCCTGTGCTAGGAAGTGAAACAGCAGACAGAGCATTAAACTGAAAAGAAATTTGGCGTTAGAAAAGATATGTCTTTAGAGGTGAATGGAAAAGGTAGGTTTATAATGAAAGTCATCATGACATTTAAGACTCAATTTCTCATTCTAATAGTGTACAGAACAACCACGATCACCACAGCAAACAATCTAAGGTAGGGTTTTATACTTGTTCTATTTTGTGTGACTGAAGGCTACTATTCCAGTCTTTCTTCTTTTCCTAGTTAGGTATCAGGTACATAAACCTGAGTTTATCATACCTCTTAACCATACACATTATTACCATTCATGCAAGCCTCTTATTTTTTATTTGTCTGTGACCTCTATATATGCTGTGTACAAGAGACTCACTTCAGATCTAAAAGTGAAAGTATTAGTTGCTCAATTGTGTCTGAGACTTTTTGCAACCCCATGAACAGCAGTCTGTCAGGCTCCTCTGTCCACGGAATTTTTCATGCAAGAATACTGGAGTAGGTTGCTATTTCCTTCTCCAGGGCATCTTCCCAACCCAGGGATCAAACCTGCATCTCTTGCGTCTCCTGCATTGGCAAGCAGATTCATTACCATTGTACCACCTGGGAAGTCCTTTATTTGTATATGTTTATTTCCTTTCATCCTCACTTTCATCAGTTTTTTGCAAATCCTTTTGTTTGCATATGTTCATATTAGAAATGTATTACTCTTTTGTATGTATATTTTAAATATGCATAATGTTGTTATTTTGCAGATTACATCCTCTTTCAATTATGTATTATAGAGCCATCAGCATGTGGATATCTACCTCCTTCTGGGTATGCCATGGTAACCATCCACCACTTTCTACATTCTCATTCTGTCTGGAATATACTTAGGCTGCTTCAACTCCTAGCACCAAAACAAGTTTGCACTGACTATCCTTATATATGTTCCCCAAAGGGGCATGTTGATCATTGCTTTAGGATATACAACCTGGGAAAAGAACCGCATGGGCATAGACTAGGCATAAAAAGAAAAAGAAAGAAAGTGAAGTCATTCAGTCATATCAGACTGTTTGAGACCCAACGGATGGTAGCCTGCCAGGCTCCTCCATCCATGGGATTTTCCCAGCAAGAATACTGGAGTGGGTTGCCATTTCCTTCTTCAGGAGATCTTCCCAACCCAGGGGTCGAACCCTGGTCTCCCGCACTGCAGGCAGACTCTTTATCATCTGAGCCACAAGGGGAGCCCCCAGAGCAGGCATAAGTGATATTTAATTTTGCTATGTATTACCAGCTAATTCTGCAAATTGGTTTCAACAGTGTTCACTCCTGTCAGCTGAGCACGTGAGCCCTATCAAGGGCAAATCCCTCTCATAACTTGTCTAATTTCTGTTCCTCTAACAATTTGAGCGACATTTTATAGTTGTCATTTGAAATACTCTGATGTCTTATGAGATGAGAAACCATCCCTTCACATATCTTGTCTGCTGTGACACTTTCTATTTTGAATAATGCCTATTAATGTATTTTTCCATGTTTCTATGATAATGAATTAATGTGTTTGAGAGAGGGAAGAAAAAGAGAGAAACTGTAGATGTTATTTATATTTGCCACAAACTATTAGCATCACATTATGTTTGGCATTATAAGTAACTCAAGTGAAGACCTCAGTCCTTTATCATGTCAAGAAAGTTTATCGACATTTTATCATGTCGAGCACACAGTTTCCCAGCTTGCTATGGATTCCACATCTCACTATGAAGCTTCCAACAGTGTTAGAACAGTTAAGGATGTATTACTCAAAATTAAGGCCACATTTGTGGTTGCTGTGCAAAGACAGAACAGAAAATCTCATCTTTGTCCTGTGCTATTTATTTTTCCCATCCATATTCAAGCTGTTCCCCCACATTTTTTAATTCTTCCTTCTCAAATCTGAACCTTTCGTCAAATTCCTTCCGACCTCAAGGATATACCTTTATTCATACCTTAAATACATATTTGAACTTCCCTAAGCCACTTTGTTAGCTAACTGCTTCTTTTCTATATATGGTTATATAAATATATGGTTGTTCAAGCCAGGAGCCATTTCCTACTTTTCCTATTGTCCATTTTAAACTCCCTGAATTTTGTTGACTGTGTCAACATTTTTGAGCATGAAGAGGGTTCAATGCACCCAGTATGCAGAGTTGATTAATTAAGCTCTCAAATCATGGATATATAGCATAATTTAAGTCATTAAATAAAAGCCCTGAAATGATTTTGTCTACTTAAAGCATATCTCCTTCATTATCCATATTCTTTATAACAAATAAAAGTGTTTCAAAGTTTGAACTAATTGATAACAGTGTTGGTTCTTGTCTATTACTTAGCTGAAGTGACAGAATCTATGTCCAGGAATAGCAACATGAGGTCACGTCCATTCCATACGCAGGTAAACAACGCTTGCAGCGCTTAGCCGTTACACTGTTGTAAATTACACCAGTAGATGGCACTCTCACTTAGCAAAAACTAAAGGTGAATTTTTTTAAGTCTTTGGGTAAAAAAATCATACTATTCTTAAAATTCCCCAATAGTGTGAGGTGACAGAGACCTGGCCTAGCCACAATCAATTTTTATTCACTACTAGATTAAAATGGTTAGCTATACTTGATTGCATCAAGCTCAGGATAAAACTGACACATAATTTTATATTTGTTGAGCATTTATACTTTCAGCTCATTGCTGCCTTTGTGTCAGTTTCACAAATATATAATAATAGAATCTCATTTAAATTTGCTTTTAAACATTTAATTTGATAATGTAAATTAATATCTTAAAAAAGCATTTTAATATCTTAAAAAAGCATTTAGAAAAAGACTGCTTTATATAATAATAAATGCTGCAGAATATTACTCTAAATCCTTACAAGGCACAGGGACTTTTGACAGATTTTCACCTGTTGTGGAAGTGCGTAGGTTTCTTTATTTAATTATTGACTACCTTGTTTTGATTAAATAGTAATAGTGCTCATAGTCTGGTAGATCTATTTACCTTTATTATCTTTATTGGCACTGCAATGTAGTTCATATTATGGTTTATCTAAGTAGGATATTTAAGTAGAGATTAAATGCTAAAATAGGATTTAAAATAAACACTATAGATGACCATAAGTCTTATGGTATATACTTATGTCTATCAACATTCTTTTAATTTTGGCAGTACATTTTAGAATGACTGAACATTAAAAAAATGATAACATATTTGGAATTGAACATAGAGGGGTTTTCTCCAATATTATTTTAAATTTCTGCTTCTGTTTAATGTTTATTTTTGGAAGCACTGGGTCTTCACTGCTGCGTGGGGGTTTCTCTAATTGCAGCAAGCGGAGGCTGTCTTCAAGTTGTGGTGCCTTGGCTTCTCACTGCCCTGGTTTCTCTTGTGCTCGTCTGTGCTCTTCTCTTGCTGTGCTTTTCTTGTTGTTTTCTTTCAGGCTCCAGAGCACAGGCTCAGTAGTTGTGCTGCACAGGCTCAGTTGCCCTGCTTCATGTAGTAGCTTCCTGGATCATGCATTGAACTGGTGTCCCCTGCATTGCAAGGTGGATTCTTAACCACTGGACTACTAGGGAAGCTCTCCAATATTCTTAAAACTGATTTCATAGCAACCAACTTCTTATGTTAAATGTTTTGCCCCTTTTGATGAAGTACAAACAAGAATAGCATTTGTATGAAAACATGTCAAGGACCAGAAGCAATATATATGTACTTCAAATCATAAATGTGAATATAAAAACAGCGATCTGCATAGCTCCAATAAATCTAAATAGTGAGTTGGTTGCTTAATGGGAGTGAATTAAATTTAGTAAGGCTCCAAGTGTATCCACTGGAGTAAAGGAATGTTCTAAATTCTGTAGAAAGCAACCAGAGTGTGTCACACGAGCATCCAAAGAAAACAGGTGGTGAGTTCAGATTTCCCAGGTGAGGATTACAATCAAGCTGCAATTGTGGAACTCTCCCCTGTAAGAGCAAACACGGATTGTTCTTTATAGTCATGCTCTGCTGGTGTCCTGTTTGCTGCAGACACTGCCTTTTCAAGCGACATCTCCTCTACAGGCAGATAAATTCATCCTTTTGCCAAGGACATTCATAATTGTCAGAGCCTTTGCTGTTCTCTTTGACTGGGGTGAATCAGCTGTTTAACTGAACAGTGAGAAAATGGTCACAGGTTCCTCCTTTCTTCCACTAACTGCGGCTTTCTTTCATGCTTTATGAAATGCCCCCTGCTAATCAAAGCCAAACAGTGCATAATGGACTTTCGCAAAGCCAAATGTATTTACTCCAAGTACAAAGACTTTGAGCAGCCTGTGATTTAATCTTTGCTATTTGTTTTCCCTTATCAGGTGATTGACAGGATGAAGCAGGCACAATCCATTTCTCTGATTAATACACTACCATGCACTTTGATTTCTTCCGTATGAAGGTTATGCAGACTAGGTGGTGCCATCAAGGAAAAAAGTTCTTCTAAAGGAAAATGCCAAACGCATTCTGTTTTGTGGAAGATAGCTGAGGCCATGAGGTTTAACAGAAGAAGCAGGGCTTTGGTGTCAGAGAGCCCTGGAATTCGGCTTCTGCTGGCCTGCTTACGTGCCTTTTGATGTGTACCGTAGCCTGTAATACCATGCTAGGAGACACACTACCCTCCCACTCATCCTACGATGTTAGCATTTTTGAATCAGTAACAGTCTCCTGGCAAATCTTCATTATATTGGCAGCATTTTCTATTTCTTGTGGCAATAAAAGGATATGTATAGTAAAATGCATGGGATTAGTTTTAGATTCATTGAAATATGGTAATCCTTCTGTTTGATCACTGGAAAATGAATGAGTTAGATTCACAGCCTCACGGGGCTGTGCTGAGCATTGGCTATGATGGCATATATAAAGTGTCTGATACATAGTAGGAGTTCGTTTAACGTTAAGCATAATCTTTCATCCCTTCTCAACTGTAAACACTGCAAGGTTGTGAAATAATAGCAAACCATTATAAGAAGGAATTTTTCTACATTTCCAAACAAAAACAAACTATTTTATGAGATGAATGTAAGCTAATGTCAAAATTTCCTTCTTCCTCTCAAAGAATAATTTGAGAGGAAATAAGGGAATGCTTAAAGAAGGGGTATTTCTTTTAATTTGCTAGTTCACTTTCGATATTTAAGTAAAGCTATCTATTATAGTATTTTCAAACATAAGACAGTCAATTATTATTCCATAATTGCTAAACTCTCATAAAATGATATTATACACATATATATTCTAAATATATATTACATTAGTAAAGTACATAAGCAGTAGACAAAATAGAGTTCACTGGATTCAATTTGTTATTCTACTACTGAATTGATATTGGAACTCAATGGTAATTTAACACTCAATAACTCTGCGACATGCTTAGAATGAGAAGAGTGACTTATTCAATATAACATTGATATGGGGATTAATGGCTAAAACGTATTATTTTGAATTTGAAAATATTTCACAATGCCATGGTGTTATCACTATTAAGGTAGAATGAGTAGACATTACTCTAAGACTTGAAGGAAGACAGGCTATATTTTGCACTTACTAGAGTTCTTGCAATTCATATTCATTGAACGTCCAAAGTTCTTTTCAAATAAAGTTAATGTTTCAGTTATGTCTATATCTCAAATACAATTAACTCAAATGAAATGAACAGGTCAGGGTGATTTGGGGTTATACATAGATAAAATAACCACTTCTGTGATAAATGATTTGTCCACATTATTAATTTTAAATAAAATTAACCTTATATTCAATCCTAAATAAGCTTTTTAACTTGAGAAATCTATTTTAACAAACTGGCATGAGGTTCTACTAATAATCTTAATATTGGTGAAAATTATGCAGTGAACAGTTATTCTGTGGTCAAGTTTTATGGTTAGTAACAACACTACTTTTTTTCTCAATATATGTTCCTGATAAATGTTATTTTTTAAGTATCTGGAACTTTGTATATGAAAAAATTCATTTTGACATTTACCCTGAGAATAGGTTTTTTTTTTTTTTTCCTGTATAACTGAAAAACAGGCAAGAGGAGAAAATATACAATTGGTATCAGCCATCATCTTTAACATCATACTCTTTTGGATGAGCTTTTAGGGAAATGCTTTAAAATAGAGGGTTTTAGGTTAAAAGCTTAACAATCCTAAATGAATAAAAATGGCAAAATGACTAGATATGGAAAAAATAGTGGTGACAAAGGACCACAAAACAAAGAAAGGAAGTATTTTCTTTATAAAGAACATTTGAATTGGAAAGGACTATAAACAAAAATCCAGTTAGTACACTCACTCAGTCATGTCTGACTCTTTGCAACCCCAAGGACTGCAGCATGCGAGGCCTCCCTATCCATCACAAACTCCCGGAGTTTATTCAAACTCATGTCCATCACACCAGTGATGCCATCCAACCATCTCATCCGCCATCGTCTCCTTCTCCTCCTGTCTTCAGTCTTTCCCAGCATCAAGGTCTTTTCCAATGAGTCAGTTCTTCATATCAGGTGGCCAAAGAATTGGAGTTTCAGTTTCAGCATCAGTATTTCCAATGAATATTCAGCACTGATTTCCTTTAGGATTGACTGGTTACATCTCCTTGCAGTCCAAGGGACTCTAAAGAGTCTTCTCCAACACCACAGTTCAAAAGCATCAATTCACTGAAGCTCAGCTTTCTTTATAGTTCAACTCTTACATCCAGGCATGACTACTGGAAAACCATAGCTTTGAGAAGACAAACTTTTGTTGGTAAAATAATGTCTCTGCTTTTTAATATGCTGTCTAGGGTGGTCATAGCTTTCTTCCAAGGAGCAAGAGTCTTAATTTCATGGCTGCAGT
>NW_011494926.1:1877242-1881327 GCF_000754665.1 Bison bison bison | reverse complement strand
AATAAAAAGAAAGGTAAAGTGAAATCACTTAGTCATGTCCAACTCTTTGTGACCCCACAGACTGAAGCCTACCAGGCTCCTCCATCCATGGAATTTTCCAGGCAAGAGTACTGGAGTGGGTTGCTATTTCCTTATCCAAGGGATATTCCCAACCCAGGGATCGAACCTGGGTCTCCCACATTGCAGGCAGACACTTTACCATCTGAGCCACCTGGGCAGCCCCCCAAAAATATAGTCTCTCACTGTTTCCATTGTTTCTCCATCTATTTGCCATGAAGTGATATGACCGGATGTCATGATCTTAGTATTCTCAGTGTTGAATTATAAGCCAACTTTTTCACTCTCCTCTTTAACTTTTATCAAGAGGCTCTGTAGTTCTTCTTCACTTTCTGCCATAAGGGTGGTGTCATCTGCGTATCTGATGTTATTGATATTTCTCCCGGCAATCTTGATTCCAGCTTCATCCAGCTGGAATGCTTCATACAACCCAGCATTCCACATGATGTACTCTGCATATAAGTTAAATAAGCAGGGTGACAATATACAGCTTTGACATATTCCTTTCCTGATTTGGAACCAGTCTGTTGTAACATGTCTATGTCTAACTGTTGCATCTTGACCGGCATACATATTTCTCAGGAGGCAGGTCAGGTGGTCTGGTATTCCCATCTCTTTAAGAGTTTTTCACAGTTTGTTGTGATACACAGTCAAAGACTTTGGCATAGACAATAAAGCTGATGTTTTTCTGGAACTCTCTTGATTTTCCAATGATCCATCAGATGCTGGCAATTTGATCTCTTGTTCCTCTGCCTTTTCTAAATCCAGTTAGAACATCTGGAAGTTCACAGTTCATGTACCGTTGAAGCCTGGCTTGGAGAATTTTGAGCATTACTTTGCTAGTGTGTGAGATGAATGCAATCGTGCAGTACTTTGAACATTCTTAGGCATTGCCTTTCTTTGGGATTGGAATGAAAACTGACCTTTTCCATTCTGGTGACCACTGATGAATTTTCCAGATTAGCTGACATATTGAGTGCAGCACTTTCACAGCATCATCTTTTAGGATTTGAAATATCTCAACTGGAAAATCTATGACTCTACTAGCTTTGTTTATAGTGATGTTTCCTAAGGCCCACTTGACTTCACATTCCAGGATGTCTGGCTCTGGGTGAATGATCACATTGTCATAGTTATCTGGGTCATGAAGATCTTTTGTGTATAGTTCTGTGTGTTCTTGCCACCTCTTCTTAATATCTTCTGTTTCTGTTAGGTCCATACCATTTCTGTCCTTTATTGTGCTTATCTTTGCATGAAATTTTCCCTTGGTATCTCTAATTTTTCTGAAGAGATCTTTAGCCTTTCCCCTTCTGCTATTTCCCTCTATTTCTTTGCACTGATCACTGAGGAAGGCTTTCTTATCTCTCCTTGCTATTCTTTGGAACTCTGCATTTAAATGGGTATATCTTTCTTTTTCTCCTTTGCTTTTTGTTTTTCTTCTTTTCACAGCTATTTGTAAGGCCTCCCCAGACAACCATTTATCCTTTTTGCATTTCTTTTTCTTGGGGATGGTCTTGATCACTGCCTCCTGTACAATGTCATGAACTTCCATTCACAGTTTTTCAGGCACTCTCTCAAATCTAATCCCTTGATTCTATTTGTCACTTCCACTGTATAACCATAAAGGATTTGATTTAGTTCCTACCTGAATGGTTGAATGATTTTCCCTACTTTCTTCCATTTAAGTCTGAATTTTGCAATAAGGAGTTTATGATCTAAGCCACTATCAGCTCCCTGTCTTGTTTTTGTTGGCTGTTTAGAGCTTCTCCATCTTTGGCTGCAAAGACTATAATCAATTTGGTTTTGGTATTGACCATCTAGTGATGTCCATGTGTAGAGTTTTTTTTTTTGTGTTGTTGGAAGAGGGTGTTTGCTATGACCAGTGGGTTCTCTTGACAAAACACTGTTAGCTTTTGACATGCTTCATTTTTTACTCCAAGGCCAAATTTGCCTGTTAGTCCAGTTATTTCTTGACTTCTTACTTTTGCATTCCAATCTCCTATAATGAGAAGGACATCTTTTTTTTGGGTGTTAGTTCTAGAAGATCTTGTAGGCCTTCACAGAACTGTTCAACTTCAGCTTCTTCAGCATTACTAGTCAGGGCATAGACTTGAATTGCTGTGTATTGAATGATTTGCCTTGGAAACAGAGATCATTCTGTCATTTTTGAGATAGCGTCTAAGTACTGCATTTTGGACGCTTTTGCTTACTATGATGGCTACCCTATTTCTTCAAATGGATTTTTGGCCACGGTAGTAGATATAATGGTTATCTGAGTTAAATTCACCCATTCCAGTCCATTTTAGTTCACTGATTCCTAAAATGTCAGTGTTCACTCATACAATTTCCTGTTTGACCACTTCCAATTTGCCTTGATTCATGGACCTAACAAAAACCCAAGGAAATTCTAATTCCCATTGTTGACAATTTATATATTCCATTTTTCTATTTTCTTTTCTCTCCTTAGTTTCCATTCTTTCTCTCTCTGTTTTTCTCCTATTGCTTTCAGTTCAGTCGCTCAGTCATATCTGACTCTTTGAGACCCCATGAACTGCAGTCTTAGTTTTTCCTTATGTTACTTCATTTATGATGTTGCTGATTCATATTTCTGGTATTCCTATTTCTTTTAATCTATGGAAAATATTCATAGTAGTGCTTAAGTGTATATAGAAAAGATGTCTTATTTTGTTTACATTGCTAGAGAAATGCAGGATATTTGTGGCTTCTAGTTCTGAATCATTTAATTTATTTGACAGGATAAAATTTTGAAATATTAATGGCTTGGAGTTTCCTCTCTTTCTTTCTTTTATTTTCTCCTACTGCTTAGTCTTTTCTGCACTTAGCTCAAGGGAAGGGGAGACGAGAACAGGAGGCCTCTCAGTAATGACCAATGCAGATCCCAAATTAACCATTAAGCCACCTTATACACACATACACACATACAACATAATCCATCTCTGCATCACCTGTGTGAATGAGCATGCATGCGTATCTCCTGTGTATAAAAATTAAACACCTCAAATAGTCTAGCATTGTTTATTTTTGTCTGTGTTATAGAGTGAAGTTAGTTGCGTTAAAGAAAAACAACTGCATTTTACTCACATGCCTATTCCTGATGGTGATTGATATGATTTCATTATTGGATATTACATGTAGACACATTATTAACTCTACTGTGTGAGGAAATTATGCATGAGGAAATGATCAGGTCCCAGGGTAAATCAAAGAATGTTGACTATGTAATTCTCAGGACTTGTAGCTGTTCAGTCACTCAGTTGTGTCTGACTCTTTGCAACTGCAAGAACTGCAGCACACGGGGTGTCCCTGTCCTTCACTATCTCCCAGAGTTTGCTCAGATTCATGTCCATTGAGTCAATGACGTCATCCAACCACCTCATCCTCTGTTGCCCCCTTCTCCTCCTGCCCTCAATCTTTCCCAGCATCAGGGTCTTTTCTAACAAGTCAGTTCTTCACAATAGGTGGCCAAATATTGGTGCTTCAGCTTCAGCATCAGTCCTTCCTATGAATATTCAGGGTTGATTTCCTTTAGGATTGACTGGTTTCATTTCCTTGCAGTCCAAGGGACTCACGAATCTTCTCTAGCACCACAGTTCGAAAGCATCAATTATTTGGCGCTCAGCCTTCTTTATGGTCCAACTCACATCTGTACATGACTACTGGAAAAACCATAGCTTTGACACTGTAGATCTCTGTTGACAAATCTCAGGATTAACTGAAAATAAAATGAAATTTTAAAGAATTCTGAAAATACTGAATCTGAAAGAGTACTAATAGTGCTTGAAATCTACAAAGAGTTATCAGTTCCTTGTCAGAATGAAGTTTGCTAACACTTCTAGACTATGACTTAGTGATTTTATTCCTATAAATTAAAAGATGCTTACTCCTTGGAAGAAAAATTATGATCAGCCTAGACAGCATATTAAAAAGCAGAGACATTACTTTGCCAACAAAGGTACATCTAGTCAAAGCTATGGTTTTTCCAGTGGTCATGTATGGATGTGAGAGTT
>NW_011494926.1:1876850-1877142 GCF_000754665.1 Bison bison bison | reverse complement strand
TGCAATCCAAAAGTCTACAAAGCAATAAATGCTGGAGAGGATGTAGAGAAAAGGGAACCCTCTTACACTGTTGGTGGGAACGCAAACTAGTACAGCCACTATGGAGAACAGTGTGGAGATTCCTTAAAAAAACTGGAAATAGAACTGCCATACGACCCAGCAATCCCACTGCTGGGCATACACACTGAGGAAACCAGAAGGGAAAGAGACACGTGTACCCCAATGTTCATCGCAGCACTGTTTATAACAGCCAGGACGTGGAAGCAACCTAAATGTCCATCAGCAGATGAAT
>NW_011494926.1:1868255-1876750 GCF_000754665.1 Bison bison bison | reverse complement strand
TCTGAAGGAGATCAGTCCTGAATATTCATTGGAAGGACTGATGCTGAAGCTGAAACTCCAATACTTTGGCTACTTGATGCAAGAGAGGACTCATTAGAAAAGACCCTGATGCTGGGAAAGACTGAAGGTGGGACAAGAAAGGGACAATGGAGGATGAGAGGTTGGATGGCATCACTGACGTGACAGACATGAGTTTGAGTGAGCTCTGGGAGCTGGTGATGGACAGGGAGGCCTGCTGTGCTGCAGCCCATGGGGTCACAAAGAGTCGGACACAACTGAGCAACTGAACTGAACTGATACACCTGAGAGAAACTTTTGTTCCTGTCCCCCAAAAGACACATATAAAATTGTTCCAAGTATCACAGCAGATACCAATGCAATTGGAAAAACAAAATTGCTTAAAAAATGATGAATAAATAAATTGTAGAACATAACCAGAATGGAATGTTATACATGATTTGAATAAGGAACCAGCTACGTAAATTAAATTAACTAACATAATACTTAACCCCCAAACAAGTAATAGAATAATAACTATAGCATAAATCTTCAACATACATATTGAAATCAGCCAATCAATATATATTGCAAAATATATTGAAATATATCTTCAAACAAGAGATGGCAAGAGTAAACATCATTTTAGGAATCAGTGAACTAAAATGGACTGGGATGGGTGAATTTAATTTAGATGACCATTCTATCTACTACTATGTGTAAGAATCACTTAGAATACCCTGAATAGTCAACAAGAGTCCAAAATGCAGTTCTTGGATGCAATGTCAAAAATGGCAGAATGATCTCTGTTGGTTTCCGAGGTAAACAGTAATCTAAGTTTATGACCCAACCACTAACACTGAAGAAGCGGAAGTTAAATGGTTCTAGGACGACATAAAAGACCTGCTAGAACTAACACCAAAAAAAGATGTCCTAATTCATGTAAAGGCTTGACAGAAAACAACAAAATTCTGTAAAGCAATTATCCTTCAGTAAATAGGTAAATTTAAAAAATTTCCTATTTAACCACCCCACCCAAAAAAATGACCTTTTCATCATAGGCGACTGGAATGCAAAAGTAGGAAGTCAAGAAATACCTGGAGTAACAGGCAAGTTTGGCCTTGGAGTACAAAATGAAGCAGAGCAAATGCTCACAGAGTTTGGCCAAGACAAAACACTTTTCATAGCAAACACCCTCTTCCAACAACATAAGAGAACACTCTACACAGGGACATCACCAGATGGTCAACACCAAAATCAGATTGATTATATTCCTTGCAGTTGAAGATGGAGAAGTTCTTTACAGTCAGTGAATCAAGACTGGGAGCTGACTGTGGCTCTGATCATGAGCTCCTTATTGCCAAATTCAGACTTAAATTGAAGAAAGTAGGAAAAACCACTAAACCATTCAATTCAGGTATGATCTAAATCTAATCCCTTATGATTATACAGTAGAAGTGACAAACAGATTCCAAGGATTAGATCTAACAGACAGAATGCCTGAAGATCTACGGATGGATATTTGTAACATTGTACAGGAGGCAGTGATCAAAACCATACCCAAGAAAAAGAATGCAAAAGGCCAAAATGGCTGTCTGAAGAGGCCTTACAAATAGCTGAGAAAAGAAGAGAATCTAAAAGCAAAGGAGAAAAGGAAAGATACACCCATCTGAATAAATAATTCCAAAGAATAGCAAGGAGAAATAAGAAAGCCTTCCTCAGTGACCAAAGCAAAGAAATAGTGGAAAACAATAGAATGGGGAAAAGATCTCTTCTAGAAAATTAGAGATATCAAGGGAACATTCCATGCAAAGATGAACACAATAAAGGAGAGAAACGGTATGGACCTAACAGAAACAGAAGATATTAAGAAGAGGTGGCAAGAATACACAGAATACACAAAAAAGATCTTCATGACCCAGATAACCATGATGGTGTGATCACTCACCTAGAGCCAGACATCCTGGGAGTGTGAAGTCAAGTGGGACTTGAGAAGCATCACTACGAACAAAGCTAATGGGGGTGATGGAACTCCAGTTGAGCTCTTTCAAATCCTAAAAGAGGATGCTGTGAAAGTGCTGCACTCAATATGCCAGCACATTTGGAAAACTCAGCAGTAGCCACAGGACTGGAAAAGGTCAGTATTCATTCCAATCCCAAAGAAAAGCTATGCCAAAGAATGCTCAAACTACCGCACGATTGCACTCAACTCACACACTAGCAAAGTAATGCTCAAAACTCTCCAAGCCAGGCTTCAACATTACATAACCCGAGAACTTCCAGATGTTCAAGCTTGATTTAGAAAAGGCAGAGGAACCAGAGATCAAATTGCCAACATCTGTTGGATCATTGAAAAAGCAAGGAATTCAGAAAAGCATCTACTCTACTTCATTGACTACACTAACACCTTTGGCTGTGTGGATCACAACAAACTGTGGAAAATTCTTAAAGAGACGGGAATACGATACCACCTTACCTGCCTCCTGAGAAACCTGAAAGCAGGTGAAGAAGCATAAGTTAGGATGGGACATGGAACAATAGACTGGTTCAAAACTGGGGAAAGAGTACATCAAGGCTGCATAATGTCATCCTGCTTATTTAACTTATATGCAGAGTACATCATGAGAAATGCTGGGCTGGATGAAGCACAAGCTGGAATCAAGATTGCCGGGAGAAATATCAATAACCTCAGATATGCAGATGATGTCATCCTTATGGCAGAAAGTGAAGAACAACTGAAGAGCCTCTTGATGAAAGTGAAAGAGGAGAGTGAAAAAGCTGGCTTAAAACTCAACATTCAAAAAGCTAAGATCATGGCATTGTGTCCCATCACTCCATGGCAAATAGATGGGGAAACAATGGAAACAGTGAGAGACTTTACTTTCTTGGGCTCCAAAATAACTGCAGATGGTGACTCCAGCCATGAAATTAAAAGATGCTTGTTCCTTGGAAGAAAAGCTATGACCAAACTAGACAGCATATTAAAAAGCAGAGACATTACTTTGCCAACAAAGGTCCATATAATCAAAGCTATAGTTTTTCCAGTAGTCATGTATGAATGTGAGAGTTGGACTGTGAAGAAGGCTGAGTGCCAAAGAATTTATGTTTTTGAACTGTGGTGTTATAGAAGAGTTTTGAGAGACCCTTAGACCTCAAGGAGGTTAAACCAGTCAATCCTAAAGGAAATCAGTCCTGAATATTCATTGGAAGGACTGTTGCTGAAGCTCCAATACTTTAGCTACTTGATGCAAGAGAGGACTCATTAGAAAAGACCCTCATGCTGGGAAAGATTGAAGGCAGGAGGAAAAGTCGACAACAGAGGATGAAATGGTTGGATGGCATCACCAACTCAACGGACATGAGTTTGAACAAGCTCCAGGAGATGGTTAAAGACAGGGAAACCTAGTGTGCTGCGACCATGGGGTCACAAAAAGTCGGACATGACTGAGGGAGTGAAAAACAACAATACTGAAATACATATATATTCATATATGTATGTGTGTAATATATGTACATATATTTATATATACAATATCAACACATATGATAAAAGTAAAAATTAATGGGAAAAAATGGTAAGCAAAAAATTTCAAACCTCTAGACAGCGCAGCAAGATTAGTGGATTTCAAAGGTAAATTCAATTCTCAAATTATGGATATAGTCATTGAAAATTGAAAAAATGTATTAGTACCATTTTTTTTAGTTGTTCTACATATTAGACATAATTTGTTGTATGACATTTTAGAAATATCTTAAAATAAAGTACAAGTAAAAGCAGTGTAAACACCTTTAAATATATATATAAGTACTGACATGATTATTTATAGAAGGAGAAACTGGGAACACCTCATCAGAAAATATTTTTTAGTATGCATTGAAGCATTTAAAAATGTTTATATCATTTCCCCCAGCAATATCACTTCCAGGAATTTCTCTAAAAATACAGTTATGGATGTGCAGAAAGATTTGATTTACTGATCGTCCATGGAGAAGGAAATGACAACCCACTCCAGTATTCTTGCCTGGAAAATCCCAAGGATGAGGAGCCTGGCAGGCCTCAGTCCATGGGGTTGCAAAGAGTTGGACATGACTGAACAACTTCAGTTTACTCCCTGTATTATTCCTTATAATAGCAAAAATCAGAACAACAACAAAAAATTGACAATTAGGGAGTGATGATACAGATAAAAGTACGACCATATGCAGAATTATGACATTATTAACAGAAATAAATAAAACAATGATGCCTGTCAATGTTGTCAAGTTCAATGTCCACATTCTCCCAAAGTTCTTACAGTATACTTTGCTCCCAAATACATTCCCTTTTAAATTCTTGCCCTTTCCTATGTGTATGTATATGTGTGTATGCGCTTAGTAGCTCAGTCAAGCTCGCCAGGCTCCTCTGTCCATCAAAGCAAGAGTACTGGAATGGGTTGCTATGCCCTCCTCCAGGAGATCTTCCCAACGTAGGGATTGAACCCATGTATTTATGTAGTCAGGCGTATATAATATTTATTATATGTCCTTTTTCTGTTTCTACTTATCATTTTATATCTGTCTGTATCTGAATTGAATAATTCTACTTAAAACGTGTTTCAAATATACTCACCTATTTTTATCACTAGAGTATGTATTACAAAAATGCTGCTGCTGTTGCTAAGTCTCTTCAGTCGTGTCCAACTCTGTGCGACCCCATAGACGGCAGCCCACCAGGCCCCGCCGTCCCTGGGATTCTCCAGGCAAGAACACTGGAGTGGGTTGCCGTTTCCTCCTCCAATGCATGCAAGTGAAAAGTGAAAGTGAAGGCGCTCAGTCGTGTCCGACTCTTAGCGACCCCATGGACTGCAGCCTACCAGGCTCCTCCGTCCATGGGATTTTCCAGGCAAGAGTACTGGAGTGGGGTGCATCTTAAATGTTTTTAAGTGAATGGAAGGCACTGATAAGCTTTGGTTGTAGGCACCTAAGAAATGAAGTAATGAAATATCTCTTTTCACCTTTTTGGATGGCTACCTGAGAACACAGAGTAAACTAAGAGTTGGTAATAGGCTAGATACAGAGTACTCCTTTACTTCTGGAGTGAGAGTGAACTAGAGCAATCAGTCCGGAGATTAAAACAGAAAAACTTGTCAAATGAATATATGATCCAAACATTCAACTCCTAGATATATTAACCAGAGATATGTCTACACAGTTTCAACATAAGACGTGAGTGGATTATATGCTATGTGGCATCAGGGAATTGGAAGTGATCTGTAGAAACAGAGGCAAATTGTGGTTAAGGGTACAACATGGAGTCTTTTGCAATAGTTAGAATCAATGGACTAAATAGAGCCATAAATATAAACAGATAAATACACAAAATTAAAAGTGAATGAATCCTAGAATTTTAGTACTGAGTTAAAAAAAAAAAGTGAAAACAAAATAAAATATATACCTCCACTTCCCCTGTCACTCAGGGTCTAGATTAAGTATCTGTAACAAACAGACCCAAAAATACAGTGCTTCAGAACAAATATTTGTTTTTCTCT
The DNA here is from genome assembly GCF_000754665.1 of Bison bison bison. Taxonomy (NCBI): domain Eukaryota; kingdom Metazoa; phylum Chordata; class Mammalia; order Artiodactyla; family Bovidae; genus Bison; species Bison bison. The sequence goes on along the minus strand of NW_011494926.1, from coordinate 1,871,225 downwards.
TGAGTAATCTGCCCAAGGTCCAACAGCTCTTCTACTCTATACCAGCTTATGTTTGTTCAACCTGTGGCTAGGTAAAAATGGATTTTAAAATTATAAATGACTGTTAGAGGAAGTAGGAGAAGCAGCAAGAGGAGGAGGAAGAGGACAAGGGGGAAGAAGAAGAGAATAAGAAGGGCTTAAAATGCTACTGAATTTGCAGAAAAAGTTTTGCTGGTCTTTGCTATAGACAGTCATCGTCTATAGCAATGGAGACTCACGTCTTTGTCTATCCTCCTGCTTTGTGCTTCTCAAGCTGCAATACATATCGGAAGCACTTGTAGAGTTAAAACAGAAATTGTCAGCCCAACCTCAGGGTCTCTAACTCAGCAGGTCTGGCTTGGATCTGAGAATCTACATTGCTCACAGTTATTAACAATTTCCACTGTGGTGCTGATGTTGTGAGTCTGGGAAGAGTACGTGGAGAGGCAATGCCTTGGAACCTTGTTGTTACTTGCCTGGTTTAAACTGTAGTATTTCCATGTCTGAGTAGCAGAGAGCAGGGAAATGAGAAGAAAATGCCTAATATTCAAAGGTCCAGACCTGGAAGTGTTTTCCACAGCTTCTTTTTCCATTAACTCATGGACACAAAACTACAGAGGGTCCTTGGAAATGGAACATATAATTCTATTCTTACTGAATAATGGGATGATGAATGTTTGTAGAGAATTCTGAATCCCTGCCATTACACTATTTACATAAAGGTGCGTGCATGCATGCTAAGTCACTTCAGTCATGTCTGACTCTTTGTGACCCTATGGACTGTAACCCCCCAGGTTCCTCTCTCCTTGGGATTCCCTAGGCAAGAATACTGGAGTAGGTTACCATTTCCTCCTCTAGGGATCTTCCCAACCCAGGGATTGAACTGGCATCTCTTATGTCTCCTGCATTGGCAGCTGGGTTCTTTATCACCAGCACCAACTGGTTAGAACCCATTTACATAAAGGTGGTGGTGGTGGTTTAGTCGCTAAGTCATCTCCGACTCTTGTGACCCCATGGACTGTAGCCTGCCAGTCTCTTCTGTCCATGGGATTCTCCTGGCAAGAATACTGGAGTGGGCTGCCATTTCCTTCTCCAGGGAATCTTTCCAACCCAGGAATTGAACCAAGGTCTCCTGCATTATAGGCAGATTCTATACTAAGCTACAAGAGAAGCCCTACATAAAGGTACATGACTACAAAATAAAAACACCCATTATGTAAGAACATATGGAAACAAAAACATGCATGTTGAATCATTCAATTGGTTGCTTTGGGGGAGGGGGAGTTTATATAATCTTTCATAGACCAACTGAGTAAGATAATTAAATTCTCTACACTTGAAGTTTAAAATAAATCCGTCACTACAAATAAGCATAGATTTACTTCAGAAAAACTACGTGTAAATTTGTCCTAAAAATTAATTTCTTTTTATGAATTGATTATAAAACAAGTTTTTAAGTAATCATATTTTTAATAACTATAAAATTTGAAAATATCTGCATCAGAAAATTGTTGAACAAAAAACTGAATCACAGATTATTCAGACAGGCTTACTGATGGCTGAAATATTAAAACTAAAATGTTTTAATAATGCAAGCCCTTTGTGGTAGGAAAAAAGTCTGTACTGTAAGACTTGATTCAAAGCCTAGATATGACAATTAAAAGTTATGGAAGATTTGACAACTGTTCATTAATAAATAATAATAATAATAAAAATTGTAACTGGGATTTCTTAAGAGCTTATGGTACAACAGTATGCCAGTACTGTTTAGTATGCATTTATTCTTTAATCATTGAAATAACCCAATGAGATAGGTACTACTGCATATACCATTTCATATATCAGGAAACTAAGGTACACATAATAAATTATGCAAAATAACTGTTAAAAACCGAAGTTTGAAATTTATGTCAGCCTGCTTTCTGAGACTGCCTTATTCCACCACTATGTTAAACTTTCTCTTTATAAAAAGAGAACCTTGTTAACAATTTTAACAGTGAGGAAGATGAAAGGTTGTTGCTGAACCATGAAAGACGCCAGGACTCTTGGCCTCCAGAGGAGAAGAATTCAATCTGGGGCCAGAGACAAGGCTTGATAACTCAGAGCTTTTGTGTAATAGAGTTTTATTAAAGTATAAAACAAATAGAGAAAGCTTCTGACATAGACATCAGAGGGGACAGAAAGAGTACCCACTTGCTAGTGTTAGCAATGGAGTTATATACCTTTTAATTAGTTATTACAATGAATCATAAGAATACCTGGAGGTTGTAAAACTCTTACTAAACCCACTCCCATAATTTACATTTTAAGATAACAGGATTAGCCAGAAGGTTTTAGGGAAGGAGAAAATGTCTTCAAGAAGGATATACTGTTGTTATATAATCCTTAATACAGAGTTTAAACTGACTTGTTTCTTGTGTAATCATCAGTTCTAGGCTTAAAGATAAACACATTTTATGTGACTAAGACTAAGGAAAAGACTAGAGATCTCTTCAAGAAAATTAGAGATACCAAGGGAACATTTCATGCAAAGATGGGCTCGATAAAGGACAGAAATGGTGTGGACCTAACAGAAGCAGCAGATATTAAGAAGAGGTGGCAGGAATACACAGAAGAACTGTACAAAAAAAAATCTTCATGACCAAGCTAACCACGATGGTGTGATATTCACCTAGATCCAGACATCCTGGAATGTGAAGTCAAGTGGGCCTTAGAAAGCATCACTACGTACAAAGCTAGTGGAGGTGATGGAATTCCAGTTGAGCTATTCCAAATCCTGAAAGATGATGCTGTGAAAGTGCTGCACTCAATATACCAGCAAATGTGGAAAACTCAGCAGGGGCCACAGGACTGGAAAAGGTCAGTTTTCATTCCAATCTCAAAGAAAGGCAATGCCAAAGAATGCTCAAACTACTGCACAATTGCACTCATCTCACACGCTAGTAAAGCTGT
>NW_011494926.1:1867559-1868155 GCF_000754665.1 Bison bison bison | reverse complement strand
AACTTATATGCAGAATACATCATGAGAAACGCTGGACTGGAAGAAACACAAGCTGGAATCAAGATTGCCGGGAGAAATATCAATCACCTCAGATATGCAGTTGACACCACCCTTATGGCAGAAAGTGAAGAGGAACTCAAAAGCCTCTTGATGAAAGTGAAAGTGGAGAGTGAAAAAGTTGGCTTAAAGCTCAACATTCAGAAATGAAGATCATGGCATCTAGTCCCATCACACCATGGGAGATAGATGGGGAAACAGTGGAAATAGTGTCAGATTTTATTTATTTATTTATTTATTTTGGGGCTCCAAAATCACAGCAGATGGTGACTGCAGCCATGAAATTAAAAGACGCTTACTCCTTGGAAGGAAAGTTATGACCAACCTAGATAGCATATTCAAAAGCAGAGACATTACTTTGCCAACAAAGTCCGTCTAGTCAAGGCTATGGTTTTTTGAGTGGTCATGTATGGATGTGAGAGTTGGACTGTGAAGAAGGCTGAGCGCCGAAGAATTGATGCTTTTGAACTGTGGTGTTGGAAAAGACTCTTGAGAGTCCCTTGGACTGCAAGGAGATCCAACCAGTCCATTCTGAAGGA
>NW_011494926.1:1866749-1867459 GCF_000754665.1 Bison bison bison | reverse complement strand
GCTAACCACGATGGTGTGATATTCACCTAGATCCAGACATCCTGGAATGTGAAGTCAAGTGGGCCTTAGAAAGCATCACTACGTACAAAGCTAGTGGAGGTGATGGAATTCCAGTTGAGCTATTCCAAATCCTGAAAGATGATGCTGTGAAAGTGCTGCACTCAATATACCAGCAAATGTGGAAAACTCAGCAGTGGCCACAGGACTGGAAAAGGTCAGTTTTCATTCCAATCTCAAAGAAAGGCAATGCCAAAGAATGCTCAAACTACTGCACAATTGCACTCATCTCACACGCTAGTAAAGTAATGCTCAAAATTCTCCAAGCCAGGCTTCTGCAATATGTGAACAGTGAACTTCCAGATGTTCAAACTGCTTTTAGAAAAGGCAGAGGAACCAGAGATCAAATTGCCAACATCTGCTGGATCATTGAAAAGGCAAGAGAGTTCCAGAAAAACATCTATTTCTGCTTTATTGACTATGCCAAAGCCTTTGACTGTGTGGATCACAATAAACTGTGGAAAATTCTGAAAGAGATGGGAATACCAGACCACCTGACCTGCCTCTTCAGAAACCTATATGCAGGTCAGGAAGCAACAGTTAGAACTGGACGTGGAACAACAGACTGGTTCCAAATAGGAAAAAGAGTATGTCAAGGCTGTCTATTGTCACCCTGTTTATGTAACTTATATGCAGAGTACATCATGAGAAAC
>NW_011494926.1:1859860-1866649 GCF_000754665.1 Bison bison bison | reverse complement strand
AGTTGGACTGTGAAGAAGGCTGAGCGCCGAAGAATTGATGGTTTTGAACTGTGGTGTTGGAAAAGACTCTTGAGAGTCCCTTGGACTGCAAGGAGATCCAACCAGTCCATTCTGAAGGAGATCAGCCCTGGGATTTCTTTGGAAGGACTGATGCTAAAGCTGAAACTCCAGTACTTTGGCCACCTCATGCGAAGAGTTGACTCATTGGAAAAGACTCTGATGCTGGGAGGGATTGGGGGCAGGAGGAGAAGGGGATGACAGTGGATGAGATGGCTGGATGGCATCACTGACTCGATGGACGTAAGTCTGAGTGAACTCCGGTTGTTGGTGATGGACAAGGAGGCCTGGCGTGCTGTTTTTCATGGGGTCGCTAAGAGTCGGACACAACTTAGTGACCGAACTGAACTGAAGACTAAGGAATATAGAGGAAAAAAAAAAACCTTTGCCCTTTTCTCCTCCTTGAGAATTCCAGACCAGTCTTTCTTTGGGGACCCCCAGACTTCTTATCAACCTTCCAAGGAATTGACTCTCTCAAAGCAAAACACACACATATACGAGGGCACACATACACACACGAGGGCACTCACACAGACTAAACCATTTTACCTGGAAGAAAATGTGTTGTTTCACTGTGCTGTTATTGGAAAAAAAGAAGGATAGAGTCATGGGCACAGAATGAATAAAAATATCTTAATTTATATCAGTTCAGTCACTCAGTTGTGTCTGACTCTTTGTGACCCCATGGACTGTAGCATGCCACACTTCCCTACCCATTAACAACTCCAGGAGCTTGCTCAAACTCACGTCCATCGAGTCAGTGGTGCCATCCAGCCATCTCATCCTCTGTCGTCCCCTTCTCCTCCTGCCCCCAATCCCTCCCAGCATCAGAGTCTTTTCCAATGAGTCAACTCTTCTCATGAGGTGGCCAAAGTACTGGAGTTTCAGCTTTAGCATCATTCTTTCCAAAGAAATCCCAGGGCTGATCTCCTTCAGAATAGACTGGTTGGATCTCCTTGCAGTCCATGGGACTCTCAAGAGTCTTCTTCAACACCACAGTTCAAAACCATCAATTCTTCAGTCCTCAGCTTTCTTTTTTTAAAATTTTTTTTAAAATATAAATTTATTCATTTTAATTGGAGGTTAATTACTTTACAATATTGTATTGGTTTTGCCATACATCCACATGAATCTGCCACAGGTATACATGTGTTCCCCATCCTAACCCCCATCCCTCCTCCCTCCCAGTACCATCCCTCTGGGTCAACTCTCACATCCATACATGACTACTGGAAAAACCATAGCTTTGACTAGACGGACCTTTGTTGGCAAAGTAATGTCTCTGCTTTTTAATATACTGTCTAGGTTGGTCATAGATTTTCTTCCAAAGAGCAAGACTTTTAATTTCATGGCTTTAGTCACCATCTGCAGTGATTTTGGAGCCTAATAAAATAAATTTTGTCACTGTTTCCATTGTTTCCCCATTTATTTGCTAAGAAGTGATGGACCGAATGCCATGATCTTCATTTTTGAATGTTGAGTTTTAAGCCAGCTTTTTTACTCTCCTCTTTCACCTTCATGAAGAAGCTCTTTAGTCTTTTATATTCTCTATAATCTTTTATATTCTCTACACTTTGAAGATAGGCTCTGCTATTCTGTGATGTACTAAGTAGACAGAATTGCTGCCTAAAATCAGTATAGTGAAGTCTACTTAATTAATGGTATCTGTGTAAGTCAGAGATGGCTGAAAGGTTTCTTTGAATATAAAACCATGAAAATGAAGTTAAGTTCATCAGAAATGCTTTTCCAAGTACTGGCTTCTGTTTTCTCTTTTGTATAATTTTGAAAAAAGTGACATCACTGCTTACCCAGCTCAGGGAAGTGAAGATTATTTCATCCAGGGTTGGCAAATTATTGCCCTAGCCAAATCCACCCATTCTGTATTTTATAAATAAAGTTTTATTGGACTACAACTAGATCCCATATTTAGTAATTTCCTATGGGTTTTGGGCTTCCCTTGTAGCTCAGTTGGTAAAGAATCTGCCTGCAGTGCAGGAGACCCTGGTTCGATCCCTGGGTTTGAAGATCCCCTGGCGAAGGAAATGGCAACCCACTCCAGTATCCTTGCCTGGAAAATCTCATGGACACAGGAGCCTGGTGGGCTGCAGTCCATGGAGTCGCAAGAGTCGGGCACGACTGAGCGACTAACACTTACTTACTTATTTATGGTTGATTTAGTGTCAATTTGGCATAGTTGAAGAGGCTTCTGTGCCACATATATTTACCATATGATTCTTTAAGAAAAATAAGAAGGAGGAGGAAGAGAAGAAGAAGGGAAAACGGGATGGGGGTGGGGCAAGAGGAAGAGGCAGAGTCAAGTCCTCTTTTAACTCAACAAAGACAACTTACTGTGGTGACTGATTTTCTTAACTCAGTTTTAATCCAATCAGCCCTCAGTGACATTCTCTTGGCCAACTGGATTGGGTTGAGAGTGGGTATATGCCCCAATTCAGACAATGATACAAGAGAGGAGGTTTTCTAAAGAAATATAGGAAATAGCCTTCATATAATGGGCTTGAAGAGTGTCAGCCACAAATCAGTGTTCTCTCAGAACCTTAGAATGTGTTTCAGAAACAGTGTTTTTTGCAGATGAAGTTAGTTAAAAATCTCCATAAGAATCCTGCTGGATTTAGAGAGACCCTAAATCCAATGACTCATGTCCTTACAAGGAGAGGAGGTGACACATAGACAAACATAGGGTAGAGATATCAAAGCAAATGTTGTGCTGGTCAAAGTTAAACAGTCAAGGGAGGTTTCATTAAAGGGCATTGTCATAAGGGCGTGTGAATGTGTGCTCAGTTGTAACTGACTCTTTGCAACCCTATGTACTACAGCCCAGCAGGTTCCTCTGTCCATGGGAGTCTCCAGGCAAGAATACTGGAGTGTGTTGCCATGCCCTCCTCCAGGGAATCTTCCTGACCAAGGGATGGAACCCTCATCTTTTATGTCTCCTGCATTGGCAAGTGGATTCTTTACCACCAGCACTACCTGGTAAGCCCCTATAGAGGATTGAGGCTAAAACTCGGTCTGAGCTCAACTCCATGAAAAACAAATGGCAAGAGAGTTTTAACAGCTAGGGTGCATGGGGTGAAAATCATTCAGATAGTGTTGGCTAACTGGCCTTACCCAAAGGACAAGTAAACTTTCTTACATATATGCCCACCTAAGTAAGGCTCCTACCCTACCACAGAGACTGGGAGATGGGGCTTAGTCTTCCTAAATGGCCACATTTCAAAGGGATGGCTCTCAGGTGCTTGAGAAGGATGGTCCTAGGTTGTAAATCTGTCAAGGAGCTGTGAAAATGATGCAAAGGGGCAGAGAAACAATTTGAAATTACAAGGTTTCCAAAATAAATGCTCTTAGAAAAGGAAGAGTACTGACTTCTGGAGTTAGGCCACCTGGCTTCATTCTGTAGGGCCAGAGTAAGAGGGAAGTGGGTAGGGGTGGGGCTAGCAGCAGGGAGAGACCTGTCTAAAATTTAAGTCAGGCTGAGGGAAGCCTTAAGGTTGTTTTGGTCAAAAGCCATGTGAAGACAGACAAAGATCAGTTAGGCTGCCACAAGCTAAGGAATGCCAGGAGCCACCCTACATGGCTGGGAGGCCACCCTGCAGGGCACCTTCTACCCAGACAAGACTCAGTGGAGTGTCTAGGGGAGAATGTGCACCCCAGCTTGCAGTGGCTGCAGAACCTCAGCAAGGAGGCTCACCCAGGCTGGACTCAGGTCAGGACCTCTGAGGGGAAGGGCCAGAGCATGGGCTGTGAGCCCCCCTGCACCCGGACCCACCTGCACAGGCCACTGGGCCCTGGAGGGCAGTGCAAGCAGGCAGTGCCCACAAAAAGAAAAGTAGAACATGGAAGGAAAAGGCATAGTGAGCCTATTAAGTGCTCAACATGTCGAATTTCAATTTTTTTAAAACTAATTTTAATTATTATATTATTTTTTTTTTAGTTTTGTCTATTTTACATGACATATGGAAACTTAGTAATGTGAACAAAGATTGAAACTGAAACCCCTGCATTGGAAATGCAGAGTCTTAACCACTGGACCACCAGGGAAGTCCCTTAGAACTATAATTTTTTTGAAACAAAAAGGAGATTCAAAGCCAGAAAAAACAGTGACAGGAATACAAAAAGAACACTTCCGTAGTCATTGGAGGGAATATGGCCTTATGTGTGTGTGCGTGCATGCTCAATCGTGTCCAACTCTTTGCAAGCCTATGGACTGCAGCCTGCCAGGTTCCTCTGCCTGAAGGAATATGGCCTTTCTGACATCTTAATTTGGACTCTGGAACTGTGAGAGAATGTATTTCTGCCATTTTAAGGCACCCAGTTTGTGGTGATGTGTTTTGGCAGCCTTAGAAAATGAATATATTAGAGGACACCAGCCTTATTTCTCCCTGTACATGGCTGTAGTCCTGGAAATACTCAATAGCAATCATACATTGAAATTAATTTGACCTGTTCTGGAAGCCCAAGAGCAGAGAGAACAGGATCTTAATGATGGCCATGAAATGATGAATCAAAATAACATAATCAATTCTGACTTTTCCTTATTCTCCCCATCTGTCAGGCAATAAATCTCATTTATAGCAGTGTAATTTTTAGAAGGAATTTAGTTACTTGCAAACAGAAACATCCTAATATATTGTATGCATTACACAATTCAGGACAATACTCTCACATAAAGGACAAACTCTACTTTCTGGAGTTATTCAAAGTGGCAGGTCTGCTTACTCCCTTGTAGTCACTTTGTGGTCTTCAGCATTATACCAAGTAAAGAAGCCTGAAGACCCTTCAGGCTTTAGGGTTACCAGTAATATCTCCTTGAGAGCTATACTATGAGAATCAAATAGTGCATATGGGTAATTTTGTAGATTATATTATTTCCCTCAAACTTTATTTAATTTGTAAAATGTATATAGTTATTTGCACATGGTTTTGAGGAGTAAAAGATAAGAAAAATATAATTGCCCACTAAAAAGTAATCAAAACAGAATGGTATTGGCACAAAAACAGAGATATAGATCAACAGATGAAAACAGAGAACCAGAAATAAACCCACACACTAAGGCCAGTTAATCTGTGACAAAGAAGGCAAGAATATACAGTGGAGAAAAGACAGTCCCTTCAATAAGTGGTGCAAGGAAAACTGGATAGCTACATATGAAAGAATGAAATTAGAACATTCTGTAACACTCTATATAGAAATAAACTCAAAGTGGATTAAAGATCTAAATGTAAGATTGGATACTATAAAACTCCCAGAGGAAAATATAGGCAGAATTCTTTGACATAAGTCTCAGAAATACTTTTTTGGACCTGTCTCCTAGAGTAATGGAAACAAAAGCAAAAATAAACAAATGGAACCTAGTTAATTTCAAAAGATTTTGCACCGCAAAGGAAATCATGGACAAAAAAAGATATTTGCAAATGATATGACCAATAAGGGGTTAATATTCAACATATATTAACAGCTCATACAGCTCAATAGCAAAAACTCAAACAACCCAATTAAAAATGGGCAGAGGTCATTTTTCCAAAGAGGAAATGCAGATGGCCAAAGGGCACATGAAAAAAATGCTTAACATCACTAATTATCAGGGAAATGCAAGTAAAAACCACAATGAGATATCATCACACCTGACAGAATGGTTATCATAAAAAAAAAAAAACCACACAAATAACAAATGTTGCAAGTATGCAGAGAAAAGGGAACACTATTACACTGCTGATGGGAATATAAACTCGCGCAAGAAATTTAAACTGGAGTGGAAACAGTATGGAGGTTTCTCAAAGAAGAAAAACTAAAATTGAAACTACCATATGACCCAGCAATTCCACTTTTGGATATACATACAAAACAAACAAACAAAAACCTAATTCACAAAGATACATGTACCCCAATGTGCATTAATAATGTTATTTAAAATTGCCAAGATAAGTAAGCAACTTAAGTGTCTACCAATGAATGAATGACTAAAGAAGATATGGTATGTGATATAATGCAATAATGCTCAGCCATAAAAAAAGAAGGGAATTTTTGCCATTGGCAGAAACATAGAAGGACTTGGAGGGCATTAAGCTAAGTAAAATAAGTTAGACAGAGAAAGGCAAATACTGTATAAAATCACTTATATGTGGAATTTAAAAAATACAGCAAACTAATGAATATAGCAAAAGAGAAGCAGACTCACAGATACAGAGAACAAACGTATTTACCATTGGGTGGCAGAGGGGGAAGAGGGAGGGGCAATAAAAGGTAGGGGTAAAAAAGTTGCGAAATTATATGAAATCATGTGTGTGAAACTTTTGAAATTGGTAAATCACTATAGATTTAAAGGATTCTTTATTCAATTAAAAAAAATAAATCAGGGGACTCTATTTAGTAGGTAATGCCCCAAATTCTCCAAGCCAAACTTCAGCAATATGTGAACCGTGAACTTCCTGATGTTCAAGCTGCTTTTAGAAAAGGCAGAGGAACCAGAGATCAAATTGCCAACATCTGCTGGATCATGGAAAAAGCAAGAGAGTTCCAGAAAAACATCTATTTCTGCTTTATTGACTATGCCAAAGCCTTTGACTGTGTGGATCACAAGAAACTGTGGAAAATTCTGAAAGAGATGGGAATACCAGACCACCTGACCTGCCTCTTCAGAAACCTGTATGCAGGTCAGGAAGCAACAGTTAGAACTGGACATGGAACAACAGACTGGTTCCAAATAGGAAAAGGAG
>NW_011494926.1:1859299-1859609 GCF_000754665.1 Bison bison bison | reverse complement strand
ACATGGAACAACAGACTGGTTCCAAATAGGAAAAGGAGTTCGTCAAGGCTGTATATTGTCACCCTGTTTATGTAACTTATATGCAGAGTACATCATGAGAAACGCTGGACTGGAAGAAACACAAGCTGGAATCAAGATTGCCGGGAGAAATATCAGTCACCTCAGATATGCAGATGACACCACCCTTATGGCAGAAAGTGAAGAGGAACTCATAAGCCTCTTGATGGAAGTGAAAGTGGATAGTGAAAACGTTGGCTTAAAGCTCAACATTCAGAAAACGAAGATCATGGCATCTGGTCCCATCACTTCA
>NW_011494926.1:1831327-1859199 GCF_000754665.1 Bison bison bison | reverse complement strand
GCTAAAGCTGAAACTCCAGTACTTTGGCCACCTCATGCGAAGAGTTGACTCATTGGAAAAGACTCTGATGCTGGGAGGGATTGGGGGCAGGAGGAGAAGGGGACGACAGAGGATGAGATGGCTGGATGGCATCACTGACTCGATGGATGTGAGTCTGGGTGAACTCCAGTTGTTGGTGTTGGACAGGGAGGCCTGGCGTGCTGCGATTCATGGGGTTGCAAAGTGTCGGACACTACTGAGCAACTGATCTGATCTGATTTAGTAGGTGGGGAAAAAAGTAGTAGATTTCTAAGAATCTAAAATGTGCTGCATACGGAGCAGCGGCTGCACATGGCGCTGGAGTGGCCATACAGATACCCCACGTCCAAGTTCAGGAGCAGGGACTGCACTTTGCTGGAGCTGCCGTGAGGAGATACCCTACATCCAAGGTCAGGGAAACCCAACAAGATGGTAGGTGCTGGAGCAGCGGCTGCATGGAGCTGGAACAGCTATGAGAAGATACTCCACACCTGAGGGCAAAGGGGAAGCCTCAGCAAGATGGTAGGGGGGTGAATTCACTTTTAGAATCAAACCCTATTCCCATCAGAGATGCTCAGAGGACTCAAAGAAAACCTTGTGTGCACCAGGACTCAGGGACCCCACAGAGACTGAGACAGAACTGTTTGAGCATCTCCTGTGGAAGTATGCGTGGGCGGTAGACTGCCACAGGAACAGGGGCTCTGGGTGCAGCAGACTTGGGTATGGCATAAGCCCTCATGGATGAGGTCACCATTAACCCCATCATAGATGCCAGAACTTACACAGGACTGGGAAATAGACTCTTGGAGGACACATAGAAACTTGTGTGCCCCAGGACCCAGGAAAAGGAGCAGTGACTCCATAAGAGACTGACCCAAACTTGCCCGGGAGTGTCCAGGAGTCTCCAGTGGAGGCGTGGGTTGGTGGTGGCCTGCTGCAGGGTTGGTGGCAGTGAGTGTAACAGTACATGCATGGGATCTTTTGAAGGAGATCTCCATTATCTTCATTGCTGCTGTCACTTCAGTCGTGTCCGACTCTGTGTGACCCTATAGACGGCAGCGCACCAGGCTTCCCCGTCCCTGGGATTCTCCAGGCAATAGCACTGAAGTGGGTTGCCATTTCCGTTTCCAGTGCATGAAAGTGAAAAGTGAAAGTGAAGTCGCTCAGTCGTGTCTGACTCCTAGCAACCCCATGGACTGCAGCCTACCAGGCTGCTCCATCCACGGGATTTGCCAGGCAAGGAGTGGGGTGCCATTGCCTTCTCAGATTATCTTCATTACCTCCACCATAGTTCGGCCCCAGGTAAATAACAGGGAGGGAACACAGCTCCACCCATCAACAGAAAATGGGATTAAATATTTACTGAGCATGGCCCCACCCATCAGAACAAGACCCAGTTTCCCACTTAGTCAGTCTCTCCCATAGAGCTGACTCATTTGAAAAGACATTGATGCTGGGAAAGATTGAGGGAAGGGGTAGAAGGGGACAACAAAGGATGAGATGGCTGGATGCCATCACTGACTCGATGGACGTGAGTTTGAGTGAACTCTGGGTGATGGTGATGGACAGGGAGGCCTGGTGTGCTGCAATTCATGGGGTTGCAAAGAGTCGTACATGACTGAGTGACTGAACTGAACTGTACTGAACTGAAAGTTAAAACATATGCTCATTATAATACCCAATTAAAGAAAAAAAAAGTCTAGACACAAACTAGCAGAAAACATTGATAATACATACATTTGACAAAGAACTGAATACCCACAACCCACTGATAAAAAGAAAAGTACCAATAAAAAAGAACTAATGATTAAAACACAGACTTCACAAAGAAGATACACAAAAGGTCAAGAAGAACATGTAAAAGTTTTGAATATCTTTAGTTATCAGGGAAAGGCAAATAAAAGCCACGATGAAATTCCAGCACATACACACCAGAATAAAATTAAAATACTGAGAGCACGAGATGCTGGTGAGATTAGGGAGTAACCGGGACTCTCTGCTCTTTCTGGAATAAGGCAAAGAATTTCGTGAGGACCTAAAATATTACATCCTTTTTGGGAGAAATTCAATTTCTTTGAAAAGTAATTATATGCATATTCTACATTCCAGAAACTCTACTCCTGGGTATTTACCCATGGAAAATAAAGAGATCTTCACAAAAAGACTTTGTAAAAAACACTCAAAGCAACTTTTAAAAAGTGAAAAAATTAGAAATATCTCGTGTCAATCATAGAAGAGTAGATAAACAAAATGGATTAATCTATGGATAGAGGGATGGATAGACAGATATACAATAAAGCATTTAGAGTGATATGGTAACACTAGAATCTTGATAGTTGTCATATGTGTTTTCATTGAAAAATGCCTTGATCTTTCCTATATTTATGTAACTTTCCATAATATAATGAAAGTGAAAGTCATTCGGTTGTGTCTGACTCTTTGCGACCCCATGGATTGTACAGTCCATGGAAATCTCCAGGCCAGAATACTGGAGTGGGGAGCCATTCCCTTTTCCAGGGGATCATCCAAACCCAGGGATTAAACCCAGGTCTCCTGCATCGCAAGTGGATTCTTTACCAGCGGAGCCACCATGGAAGCTGTTCAGCTGAGGGACAGACTCTTCTCAAAGTGGTGCATATCTTTCAAGAACATTCCAAAGGAAGTGCCTGTGTGTTGGGTGAACAAACAGTAGGGAGGAGTGTCCTATTAAAGGCTTCATAAAATATACATATTTAAGCCCATAAAAGCAGGTTTTTGGTGAGTGCTTTACATAAATGCAAGGAATCAATAAAAAGGATTGAAAGGCAGATCAGCCAAAATAATAAACAGGATTTTCTGGAAGGTTAGGGAAATTATTTAGAGAATCGAATGGACTAACTAATGATCAAGTGCAAAAAAAAAAAAAAAAAAAAAGAAACATAGTTAAGTATTAACCTTGTGTATACTAAATTAAAGTATTTACACTCGCATTTAGGGTGAGACTAATATATGTTGCCCTTTCCCTCCTTCAAATTGTAAGAGGATTCCTTGGGTGACCTACGTGCCACCTAGGCATTTGTTTTCACACTGGTCTGTTGAGGGCTTGTGTGAATTGGAAGAAGTTCAGAGAAGGTCTATTGATTTTTATTAGGAAGATTATCTTACTTCTCTGTTCAAAACCCACTGTTAGTTTCATTTAGATACAAGTGAGGATACTCAGTCAAAATCCTCCAAAAGTCCGTTTTCCTTCATTGTCTCTCCTCATTTTCTGTTACTTTTGCTCTCACTTACTGCATTAACGTAACAGCTTCTTTGCTGTTTCTGGAAAAATGAAAAGCTTACAAGTCAATTCGTGACAAACTATAAAATTCTATAAGGCCTCATATTATTAACTGACTTCATGTATATACCATTTTACACCAAATGCAAGAATGAATTTATGTGAGTTCAAAGTGTTATTGTAAATCTAAACTAAAGATCTCATTAGACACCTTATCAGAGAAGATAAACAAATGGCAAATAAGCATGGAAAAGAAAGTTGTTTTTCACATCATATATCCTCAGGGAAAAGCAAATTAAAATAACAATAAAAAAATTGGAAAATACAATGACACATCTAATAGCCGAAAGCCAGAACACTAATCACACCAAATGCTAGTGAAGATGTGGAGCAATAAGAACTCTCACTCATTGCTGGAATGAATGCAAAATGGTGTAGCCTCTTTGCAAGGCATTTTGGCAGAGTTTTACTATATAATCCAGTAATTATATTCCTTGATATTTATCCAAATCAGCTGAGAATTTATGTCTACACAGAAACCTGCATGTCAATACTAGTAACAACTTTATTTGGAGAAGGCAATGGCAACCCACTCCAATACTCTTGCCTGGAAATCCCATGGATGGAGGAGCCTGGTAGGCTGTGATCCATAGGGTCCCTAGGAGTTGGACATGACTGAGTGACTTCACTTTCACTTTCATGCATTGGAGAAGGAAATGGCAACCCACTCCAGTATTCTTGCCTGGAGAATCCCAGGGACGGAGGAGCCTGGTGGGCTGCCATCTATGTGGTCACACAGAGTTGGACACGACTGAAATGACTTAGCAGCAGCAGCAGAAGCAACAACTTTATTTATTATTTGCAAAACTTGGAAGCAACTAACATGTCCTTCAGTAAGTGAATGGATAAATAATCTGTAGAAAATCCAGAGAATGGGATATTATTCAGCACTAGAAAGAAATAAGCTATCAAGCCATGAAAGACATAGAAGAACCTCACATGCATATTACTAAGTGAAAGAAGCCCATCTGAAAAGCCTACATACTGTTCAATTCCAATCATATGACAAGTTGGAAATAGTAAAACTGTGGAGACAATAAAAACACCAGTGGTTTTCAGGAGTTAGAGAGAAAAGAGGTTGAATAGACAGAGCACAGAGGATTATTAGAGCTGTGAAATTACTCTGCATGATGGAGACATGTGACTAAAAATTTGTCCACAAACCACAGAACACATGACACTAAGAATGAACCCTAATGCAAAGTGTGAAATTTGAGTGATGATGATGTACCGTTGTAGGTTTATCAGTTTCAGCAAATGTACCCTCTGGAGGAGGATGTTGATAACAGGGGAAGCTATGCCTGTGTAGAGAGGTCAAGGAGCTATGAGAAATCTCCATACCTTCTGCTCAATTTTGCTATGAACCTAAAATTGCTCTTAAAAATAAAGTTTATTTTAAAAAGTTAAAATATTAGAATTCCCTTTCCCAGAATAGTTTCTTCCATAAAGATCTGGAATGAAGTCTCAATCACCCTCCATTCTGAAATATTTATAAGAATGCCATGTTAAATATATTTATTATATATCAGTTAAAACACTGACTCCTCATTAATTTTATCTTAAAATGTCAATAAACTAAAGTAACAATGGATAATGAGAACTTCAATTTCAATTATAACTATTTGGTGATATTTGTATTTCTACTTTCAGGGTTAAAATATTAAAGCTGAATTTTACAATAGATGCTCTGAATTTTTTCCCCCCTTAATTCTCTTTCTGTGGATATAGCCCTTGTATTTGAGGAAACAGACTAAAGCTTTTAAACTTTCATTTTACTTTGATTTCTAAGATTCAAACTTCATTTCCACAGAGGCAGACACTGCAAGTTTGGCTGGTAGCTAGTAACCAGGTGTTAGCTATTCACTTTTTTGTTTCTGCCAAAAAGCTGGAAGCAATCAACTGAAATGTCTGTTTCAGGGAGAGAACCTACAAATTTCACCATAGGGAGAAACTGTAAAATTGATAATCTATTTTTAAAAACTCAAATATCTTTGGGAATACTTTGGTAATATAACTTTCTACTTATACAGATCAGAAATTTTCAGACTTGATATGCTGTTTCTGATGTTAAATTAAGAGATAGTGCCCTGATAATGACATTTTAAAAAACTAAATATGAAAATACTACTTAAAATTAGCTTAATTTGGAAGATGTTTTGTATGGTGTATGAAAAGTTATATGCTTTCTTAAAGATCTCCACATATTTTGTGGTTATATTTCAATAGCCTCGTATATAATTCTCAGATGTCAGTCCTTCTTAGGGTATTGCTGTTGAAAATCAGAGGATGTCTTTGTAGACATGGCAGGATATCTTGTAACAAATCAGTTGCTAGAAACAGAGAATTTAAATCACAGCATGCTGAATTCTGACCTTTGTCCTTCCTTACAGGCTTTAAATTCAAAATCCAATCAACAATGGATATCTTATAATAACTCTTCTTACTTGTGCCTATGTGAGGCTAAGAAATAGAATGAGTTACTGACAACATTGCATATTTAAAATTTTAGGCTGATCACTCACTGATACTGGATATATAAATGACCTAATTTATTATCATAATTATATATAATCATTATGTCAATTATTGAAGGGAAAATTAACAGGGTCTCATTTATAGAAATCATCATTTGGACTCTGCTCTCAAGTCATTTTCAATTGCAAATGGTACTTGGTAATTGGAATATAATCGCCTCATTGCTTATCAACCAATCCCATTATAGAGACTGTAACTGACTTCTGTATAATTCATTTTTTTCATGAGGAAATGAAGGTTTGATCAGAAGGTGATATCCTCTTCCCTTGATTCTCTACATTGGACACTTGTATAATAACACCAAAGACATCAACTATCCATCAGTGACTAAAGCATAAATATGTCTGCTAATCAACGAAAGTTAATGACTAAAACTCATTATAACTGAGTTTAATGATAAAAACCAGAAAACTCCACATCTTTCCAGGAGGAGTGTGCCAACTTAGATCCATTACTAAAATACTCATTGAAAGGTACTTAAGGCTTTTCATATTTTAGCCACAACCTTTCTCCAGCTGATAAAAATAATATTATTTCCTTCCATGGCTAGAATGATAGCACCAAGACATTAGCATGTTCATACATCCAGCGCTGAATCCTTTCCAAGTTCCAGACCTAAATTTTGCACAAATAGCTGGACCATTCAATCTGATATTTCAACACAATATTGAAAGTGACATATATAAAATGGAAATTTCTTATATTATTTATTCTCCCCAAGAGTTCTCCTGAATTCCTTTCCCTGCTGGTGTAACATTATTCCTGTCACAGTTTTGAAACATTTGAGTGATAACTGCCTTTCCTCTCCTAAGCTCTCCATAGCCACTTTGTCACAAGTCCTATCTATTACCTCATGCTTACATTATCTTAATACATATAACGGTTGCTTTTGAATTATGTAGAATGCTAAGGAGTGTAGAGAACTGAGTCATTATTCCTTAACTGCACCTGGAATTAAAATGGTTCGGGAAACATCAACAGAAAGAGAGACAGTTATTGAGGCAACTTATTTATCCCCAATTTTCATTCCTACCTTCTCCTGAAAGAGAAACCACAGACACATACATCACAAAACACACACACACACACACACACATTCACCCTCACACACACACACACAAAGACTCACTGCCCAGAAGAGAATTCAGCTAGAGATGTTTTGTGTTTGTATATTCAACAAATACAAATATCTCATATGTACCAATCATCATGCTAATACTAGGAATATGAACTTTTAATGAAAAACAATTGATTCTACCATCATGGAGCCTATTTCTTCCATGATCTAATCAGGAAAACAAAATTACAAAGACAAATAATAAGATTTTGATTTGTCACAAGTGCTTTGAGTAAAACAATGGGCAGAGGTAAACAACAATATAGAAGGAGGATGACCACTTTCACTACTGAGGCTCTCGGAAGAGGTGACTACGCAGATGAGATTTGAAAGGTGGAAAGAAAGAATCGAAGAGAAGAGTGGGAAAGAGGAATTCCATCCACGAGGGCAAGTATGTCCAAACTTCCTACCATAGGTATGAGTTTGACACATTCAAAGTATTTTAAAAATCTGAAATAAGATTAATAGTGCTGGAGCTTAATGATTTTCTGCAGAGGTGTATGTATGCATATCTCTGTGTGTATGAATCAGAGAGGGCAGTTGGTATACCTATGTGTGTAAGTTTGCTAGGGTGACTGTAACAAATACAAGTAACTGGTGGCTTAAACAGAATTCTATTCTCTCACAATTTTGGAAGCTACAAATCCAAGATCAAGATGTTAGCAGGGTTAATTTTATTCAGAGGTCTCTCTGCTTGACTTGTAGAAGTCCATCTTTTTCCTGGGTCTTCAAATTATCTTTCCTCTGCTCATGTATGTGTCCTAATCTCTTCTTATAAGGACATCAGTGATATTGTATTTAGGGACTATCTATATGACCTTATTCTAATTAATTGCCTATTTAAAGCTCCAATCTTCGAAAACAGCCCTATCTTCCTAGGTACTAGAAGTTAGGACTTCAACATGTGAATTTTTTGGTGGGACACAATTCTTCCCAAACAATATATATGAGTAGCCATATTATATTATATACAGTATGTGTAATATGTGTATGTATTTGTACTATGTGAGTATGTAGGAGGGAACAGGTATATATGTGAATATATGCGTAGGTGTAAGCATTTATAAGTAGGCATATGTATGCATGTGTGTGTGTGTGTGTGTGTGTGTGTGTACATGTGTGGAATGCCACCTTGGAATGGGGAAAGGTCTGATTATCAGAGTCTCTGGTGATATAACCCAAGAATTTACACTGATAATGAGTTCTCAAAGTGATTCTCATGAACCTAGTATGGGAAACACTAAGATTTTAGGGTACAAATAGAGAAATAAACCTTGGATAGGAGACAGGAGTTGTGAAACTTTGTTCAGGGTAAGGGAGGGTAGAAGAAAATGGGGAAAAGGGTATATAAGTTTTTAAGTTTGGTGGTGACAAGGGAGATGCCCCAATATGCAGGCTTCCATCCTCAAACTGAATCATGCAGTACTGTCATCAGACTTGGGAGAAGGAAGAGCAGGAATATGAGAGTCTTTCTAAAATGGAGGGGAAAATAGTTAGGAGATAGTATCTGGGAGTGAATGCAAGAAGGACTAAAAACAGTCCTGAGAGTTGTGAAGTACTTGATGTCAGTTTGAGATTGCAAATATGTAAATGAAACCAATAGACATATTTATGTTTATGTTTACTCCTCAAGAAAATTTCAGGAAAAGAGACTGTGAATGTTAGAGTTCATCAAAGTTGGGATTTTGTGAATAAGGTGGGAGTAAAGAGAAGGCAATGGCACCCCACTCCAGTACTCTTGCCTGGAAAATCCCATGGACAGAGAAGCCTGGTGGGCTGCAATCCATGGGGTCAAGAAGAGTCGGACATGACTGAGCGACTCCTCTTTCACTTTTCACTTTCCTGCATTGGAGGAGGAAATGGCAACCCGCTCCAGTGTTCTTGCCTGGAGAATCCCAGGGATGGTGGAGCCTGGTGGGCTGCCGTCTATGGGGTCGCACAGAGTTGGACACGACAGAAGTGACTTAGCAGCAGCAAAGAAAAATAAGGTAGTGAGGATGTGTATAAAAAAGCAATAATAATAGCAGGCTGTGAGATTTCTGCCAGACAAGAAGACAGTTGAAGCCAAGCTGATCTGGGAATTCACTTAGCTGTCTCTCTCTCCACATCTGTGGTACTTTGCTGCTATACTTTCCTGATACAATGTTAGCTGACTGTCTGCTCAGATGCCTCTAGCTTCTCTTCCCAGATTTTACCTGAGATTTGCTAGTCTTTATCCCATTACAAAATATGCCCAGGTTTAAAGTTCACAGTGCTTTATTTTGGAGTATGCTATGCACTCTACTGGTACACATACAACCACATACACACACACACACACTTACAAACTTAAGCTAATCTTCCTGATTATGTGTCAGTGTAACTATAATGAAACATGAAAGGAAGTAGAAAATAGGATGGCAAAAGAAAAGAAAGCACATATTCACAATTTAAGATAACAAGATGTACTTAACATTAGGTTCATTATTACTATGCTGCTGGCACTGTACAAAGCAGTCCTACACATTTGGAACTAATTATCTGTACTTTGTTTTCAGATAAGAACATGAAGAATTAGAAAGTTAATTTCCCAACATTTACATAGGTAGCATATCACAGCTAGAAGTTGGATTTAGCCTATTTACTTTAAAATTTTAGATTTTAAAAACCAGTATATTCCATTGCTTCTCCATACCCAGGTATGTACATGTGCTCAGGTGCTCTGTCATGTCTCTTTGCGACCCCACAGACTGTAGCCCACCTGGATCCTCTGTCCATGGGATTGCCCAGGCAAGAGTACTGGAGTGGGTTGCCATTTCCTCCTCCAGGGGAATCTTCCCAACCCAAGGATCAAACCCATGTCTCCTGCATTTCCTGCATTGTAAGAGGATTTTTTATTGTTAAGCCATGGAGAAGCCCCCCACCTACATATACATACATGCTAGAAAAGATAAAAATAAAAATAAACCTATCTCTATATGTAGCAGTACTTTGTTATGCTTAGTATTTTTAGACTCTTATGTTATATTCTATACACATACATTTCATTCCCAGAAATAAATTATTCTCTTAAAGAAACATTCTAAGAAAGTTAATATTGGACTTCCCTTATGGTATAGCGGATAAGAATCTGCCTGCCAGTGCAGGAGACATGAGTTTGATCCCTGGTCCAGGAAGATTCCACATGCCACAGAACAACTAAGTCTGTGTGCCACATTCCACAGAACAACTACTGAGCCCTCACGAGGCAACTACTGAAGCCCTTGGGCCCTAGAGCCTGTCTGTGGTCCTAGTAAGAGAAGTCACCGCAATGAGAAGGCTGAGCTCTCTGCAATGAAGAGAAGCTGCCACTCACCACAGCTATCGAAAGCCTGTGCAAAGCCACAAAGGCCCAGCTAAATCAATCAATCAATAAAATTATTTTTAAAAAACCTGTGAAAGTTATTATTCTGGCTTGCTTCCTGTGAGTATTAGAATGGGTAAGTTCTGCAACATTCATGTGTCTGCCTAGAACAATTTGGGGAATCTCTGAGAGATTTATGATTGAAAACAAAGGACTATTTTGGAATGATAATGTCCTATGAAATGGGAATTATAGGCAGTCTATGATAATCATTTTATTGAATGCAAATAATATACAGAGGGACCTCTGCAGTGTTTTCATCTTCTTTATACAAACAAGCCTTTAAAGGATACTTATCTTGATCTGTGTACTTATCCAGTCTAGAGTTCTCCTTTTTTTTGTCCCCTATATATCATACACATTATTTTCCCCCAGGTCATCTTATTGTATTACAATTTGCAGTACATTCTCCAAAATTATTCTACTTATTTCTGCTCAGGGCAAGGAAGTCAGGGACATAGTATGTTTAAAATTCACATACAAATCTTGAATAATGATATTTGAAGGTTGCTTCCTTTCAGTGAATCACCAAAGGGTTTTCACTAGGTATTTGTCAGTCACAGAATTACTTTTATATTGGCTGTAGTTTTTGATCAAAACTTAGATGAAAGTATTTCCCCATCAGCTGAATTAATGATGGCACACAATGCTGCCCTGAGTATCTATATTCACTCTTCCTTCACCCCCTCCTACTCTTCTTCTTCTTCCACCATGTTACAGGCATTTTCTGATGGGTTCATAATTATTATATCTAGTGTTTTAATCAGGGTTCACTCTGAGAAGCAGAATCATGGAATCGTTAGTGTTAGTCACTCAGTCATGTTGGACTCTGTGACCCCATGGACTGTAGCCCACCAGTCTCCTTTGTCCGTGGGATTTCCTAGGCAAGAATTCTGGAGTGGATTGCCTTTTTCTTCTCTAGGAGATCTTCCTGACACTGTGATCAAACTCAGGTTTACTGCATTGTAGATGGATTCTTTACCACCTGAGCCACCCGAGGAGCCCCAATCATTAGGGATATGCATGTATATGTATGTATATATACATACGTGTATATGTTTGTATTTGTGTTTGATTTTGTTTATATTTGCATTTTAATTTATTATAAGGAATCACTCTATATAACTTTAGGGGTTGACTAAGCAACTGCAAAGTCCTTAGGATTGTCAAGAAGGGAAGATCTAGAACAGGCATGATCCCTACATGCCTGATCTGAAACCTGTGGTCACTCGACAGCAGTCGGAAAGATTCTCAGGTGTGGAAGAGCAATTGAAAATCTAGTGGCATGTGGAGTCTTGCCCTCGGTAAAGGCCCACCCTTCTTTAACTGAACTTCTTACTGGCTAGGTCAGCCTCCTCCAGCACAATCTCCTTTAAAGTAATTTAAAGTCACTGACTAAGGACTCTAATCACATCTTCATATTCACTTCTTGGCAACACCTAGATTAATATACTCTGTACGTTAAACAATTAGGAGGGGGAAGTGGACACTATAAGATGACCGCTTTCCCTTTTGCTCTTCAACCTTCCAAAAAGAAGATCCCTGGCAACCCAACCTAATGGGGATTATGGCAGAAAGGGTATTCTATGGACCCTAGTTCAGTTTAGCCAAGCTGACATACCAAAAAATATCACATCAACAATTCAGTCCTAAAATTTAATTATATATTTTTTTAATAAAAGAAGAATATCCTGGGGTTGGAATTGTACAGCAGTTAGAAGGACTGTAAGTAGTTTTATAAGTATTTTCATAAGAAACAATAAATAAGCATCAGTAGTCATGTGAGTTGTGTATGTGAAGCCCTTTCTCTTCTTCAGGGAGAGCCAGCTCTGTTTCCTGCAATGTCTTGCATAGAAGCACTGCCATATGACCTGGTCTTGGCCAATGAGAAGTAAGAGAAATAATTTAGGAAGGTTCCTAAGAATGTTATTGCTTTGTTTGCTTTATTTGACACTGGTTTTCTTGTTTATTCTGTCTTTAATCACAGCCTGAAACAAGAGTCAGAAGAGCTACTATGTGTCCAGCCTGAAAGTTTATTAGAATTACGGAGATTTCAGCTCTGATATTCCTGAGCTACAGTACCTTTTCTTAATTGAGGATAGTAAACCATAGTTAAAATCCAATATAGTCAGATTTTCTGTTACTTGAAGAAGAAAACATATTTATCTGCATATTACTTTACCTACAAAAAGGCTTCTTGGCATTTTTTTTAATGAGAATTGCCTTATGTACATATGTACATAGGTTATTTATCAGGAAATTAATAACCTACAATACCAAAGATAGACTATTCTATATGTCTTAGTGAATTAGAAACTGAATAAATAAATTATACTCAAAATATGGCAAAATGTGACCATTAGATGAAGAAAGGCTGAGTAATGCACACTGTGGTAATAATTTGTGAAGAGTTCAGTTCAGTTCCTCATGTCTGATTCTTTGTGACCCCATGGACAGCAACACACCAGGCCTCCCTGTCCATCACCAACTCTCAGAGATTACTCAAACTCATGTCCATTGAGTTGGTGATGCCATCCAACCATCTCATCCTCTGTCATCCCCTTCTCTTTCAGCCTTCAATAAATCCTAGCATCAGGGTCTTTTCCAATGAGTCAGTTCTTCACATCAGGTGGCCAAAGTATTGGAGTTTCAGCTTCATCATCAGTCCATCCAATGAGAATTCAGGACTGATTTCCTTTAGGATGGACTGGTTGGATATCCTTGCAGTCCAAGGGACTCTCAAGAGTCTTCTCCAACACCACAGTTGAAAAGAATCAATTCTTCTGTGCTCAGCTTTCTATATAGTCCAACTCTCACATCCATACATGACTACTGGAAAAACCACAGCTTTGATTAGACAGACCTTTGTTGGAAAAGTAATGTCTCTGCTTTCTAATAAGCTGTCTAGGTTGGTTATAACTTTTCTTCCAAGAAGTAAGCATCTTTTAATTTCATGGCTGCAGTCACCATCTTCAGTGATTTTGGAGCCCTAAAAAATGAAGTCTGTCACTGTTTCCACTGTTTCCCCACCTATTTGCTGTGAAGTGATGGGACTGGATACAATGATCTTAGTTTTCTGAATGTTGAGTTTGAAGCCAACTTTTTCACTCTTCTCTTTCACTTTCATCAAGAGGCTCTATAGTTCTTTGCTTTCTGCCAAAACAGTGGTGTGATCTGCATATCTGAGGTTATTGATATTTCTCCTGGCAATCTTGATTCCAGCTTGTGCTTCATCCAGCCCAGTGTTTCCCATGATATACTCTACATATAAGTTAAATAAGCAGGGTGAAAATATACAGCCTTGATGTACTCCTTTCTTGATTTGGAACCAGTCTATTGTTCTATGTCCAGTTCTAACTGTTGCTTCCTGACCTGGATACAGATTTCTCAAGAGGCAGGTTAGGTGGTCTGGTATTCCCGTCTCTTTCAGAATTTTTCACAGTTTGAGGTGATCCACACAATCAAAGGCTTTGGCATAGTCAATAAAGCAGAAATAGATGTTTTTCTGGAACTCTCTTGCTTTTTCGATGATTCCATGGATGTTGCCTATTTGATCTCTGGTTCCTTTGCCTTTTCTAAATCCACCTCGAGTATCTGGAAATTCACAGCTCATGTACTACTGAAGAATGGCTTAGAGAACTTTGAGCATTATTTTGCTAGCGTGTGAGATGAGTACAATTTTGTGGTAGTTTGAGCATTCTTTGGCATTGCCTTTCTTTGGGATTGGAATGAAAACTGACCTTTTCCAGTCCTGTGGCCATGGCTGAGTTTTCCATATTTGCTGGCATATTGAGTGCAGCACTTTCACAGCATCATCTTTCAGGATTTGAAATAGCTCAACTGGAAATCTATCAGCTCCACTAGCTTTGTTCGTAGTGATGCTTCCTAAGGCCCACTTGACTGCATTCCAGGAACTGGCTCTATGTGAGTGATCACTCCATCATGATTATCTGGATTGTGAAGATCTTTTGTGTATAGTTCTTCTGTGTGTTCTTGCCACCTTTTCTTAATATCTTCTGCTTCTGTTAGGTCCATACTATTTCTGTCCTTTATTGAGCCCATCTTTGCATGAAAATTTCCCTTGGTATCTCTAATTTTCTTGAAGAGATCTCTTATCTTTCCCATTCTATTCTTTCCCTCCATTTCTTTACACTGATCACTGAGGAAGGCTTTCTTATCTCTCCTTGCTATTCTTTGGGACTCTGCATTCAAAGGGGTATATCTTTCTTTTTCTCCTTTGCCTTTCGCTTGTCTTCTTTTCATAGCTCTTTGTAAGGCCTCCTCAGACAACCATTTTGCCTTTTTGCATTTCTTTTTCTTGGGGATGTTCTTGATTACTGCCTCCTGTACAGTGTCACAAACCTCTGTCCATAGTTCTTCAGGCACTCTGTCAATTAGATCTAATCCCTTGAATCTATTTCTCACTTGCACTGTATAACCATAAGTTATTTGATCTAGGTCATTCCTGAATGGTCTAGTGGTTTCCCCTACTTTTTTCAATTTAAGTCTGAATTTCGCAATAAGGATTTCATGATCTGAACCACAGTCAGCTCCTGGTCTTGTTTTTGCTGACTGTATAGAGCTTCTCCATCTTTGGCTGAAAAGAATATAATCAATCTGATTTTGGCATTGACCATCTGGTGATGTCCCTGTGTAGAGTGTTCTCTTGTGTTGTTGGAAAAGGGTGTTTGCTATGACCCGTGCGTTCTGTTGGCAAAACTCTGTTAACCTTTGCCCTGCTTCATTCTGTACTCCAAGACTAAATTTCCCTGTTACTCCAGTCATTTCTTGACTTCCTTCTTTTGTATTCCAGTCCCCTGTAATTAAAAGGACATCTTTTTTTCAGTGTTAATTCTAGAAGGTCTTGTAGGTTTTCATAGAACCGTTCAACTTCAGCTTCTTCAGCATTATTGAAGAGTTAAGAGCCAGGATTGTACCCAGGCAGTTTAAATTTGGAATTCATGCTTTTTGTAGTTATGCTAACCTCTTCTATATTCATGAACAGAGGAATCTTTTATGATAAATTATTAAATGTAAAGCAGATGATGAAGCAGTATGATTTGTACAAACATGCATACAAATTAAATACTTATGTATTAATAAAAATGTGTTTTTTATGAATGCATGAAATATCTATATATCTTATGTCTTTAAAATAAATATGTGTATATTCTGTAATTCTGTTGAAGTACTGAATTGTGTTTTGAAACAATATGCTAGGGTCACAACTTTATTTTTACTTGCATAAACCTGCAGGAAGAAATGCGGGTTTTTTGGCCACATTTCTCACACAGCTTGCAGGATCTCAGGATATTGAGTTCCTTGACCAGGCATTGAACCTGGGCTGCAGCAGTGAAAGCACCAAGTCCTAGCCACTGGACCACCAGGGAAGTCCCAGAAATCTTGTCAAATAATATTTTAAACATATAAGAGCTCATGTAGTTCTTATAGACTGGTTAACTGTATAACAGTATAGCAATTTGTGGAAATACCAAAATTTTGTGAGTAAATTCAACTAGGAAATATATTTTTTAAATTAACAAACATGGTTTTGAGGAAATATTTTATAAATAACCACTTAAAAACTCTGATAGTCTCCAGTTTACAAGTTAACAATATTTGAGAAATAACTATTAAAAGTAGTTTTGAGTATTTACATGAAAGCTTTTTATCTTTTTTGGAAACCTACTTAACAAAATTTACTTTATGATAACAGGTTACAGGATAGGAATGCAATTTGGAGTAACTGGTCTTTGCTGCTGCTGCTGCTGCTAAGTCACTTCAGTCGTGTCCAACTCTGTGCAACCCCATAGACAGCAGCCCACCAAGCTCCCCGTCCCTGGGATTCTCCAGGCAAGAACACTGGAGTGGGTTGCCATTTCCTTCTCCAATGCATGAAAGTGAAAAGTGAAAGTGAATTCGCTCAGTCGCTCAGTCGTGTCCAACTCTTAGCAACCCCATGGACTGCAGCCCACCAGGCTCCTCTGTCCATGGGATTTTCCAGGCAAGAGTACTGGAGTGGGGTGCCATTGCCTTTAAATAGTCCCAAAACATCTTCAATCTATTTCTAAATGAAGGAGGGTATCTAACTTTGTATTTTGCATTCTGCAACTACCTTGTATCAATAACTTGATACAAAGTATTTGAAAGTTTCTCCTTAAGAACTTCACAAGTAAAATGTATACTTTTAAAAAAATTTTAGTCTTATGAAGGTGACTATTCCAACAATTTATTCTATAACATGGTTTATAACTTTAAGTTTCCTCTTTATGTATTTTAAATCTATTTGGCTAATATTCCTCTGAAGAGCTGACATGCAGGACTGAACACAGTGCTAAAAAGTTCCAGTTGTATATTTCTATAAAATCTCACTATAATACTGTCCTCCTTAAATGTATACAGGCCTTCTTCACCATTAGCATGAGCACTTGAGAAGTAAGCACTGTGCTGTTATCCTCATTGTGGAAGAAAGTCCTGGTATATAAAGGGTTTGTAAATATTTTATGAACTAATGATGAATTACATGCCACATTTTAATATCAGACATTAATTTTTTGTATGTGTTATTTCTCATTAGATTGGGAGAACACAATCTATTTCTTTCAGCCAGAAAATGCAAGGCACATTGTGACATTATTTATAGTCTCCCTCCTTTATTCCTGAACAAAATACCTGCAAACATTTTTTGTGTGTCAGAGTTCTACATTATCACATAGGCATCTTTCCTTGCCATGCATTGGTACCAAACTACCACTTCTCAAGTTCATATAATATTTTCAAAAATATCATTTTTTCTTTTTTTTTTTTAGTTTTATTATTTTTTTTTAATTTCAATCTATTTATTTTAATTGGAGGCTAATTACTTTACAATATTGTATTGGTTTTGCCATACATCAACATGAATCCGCCACGGATGTACACGTGTTCCCCATCCTGAACCCCCCTCCCACCTCCCTCCCCATACCATCCCTCTGGGTCATCCCAGTGCACCAGCCCCAAGCATCCTGTATTCTGCATCGAACCTGGACTGGTGATTTGTTTCTTATATGATATTATACATGTTTCAATGCCATTCTCCCAAATCATCCCACCCTCTCCCTCTCCCACAGCGTCCAAAAGACTGTTTTTTCTAATCACTATTCTCAATACGTAACATTTCAATAATATCTATTTAGTCATAATTGTTTTTCTAAGTTAGAATTCTTGGAACACTTTCTTAATTAGGAACATGCATGTCTGCCCAGTCACTTCAGTCTTGTTCAGCTCTTTGTGAGCCCATAGACCATAGTCCATCAGGCTCCTCTGTCCATGGGATTTTCCAAGCAAGAATATTGGAGTGGGTTGTGATGCCTTCCTCCTGGGGATCTTCCCAATCCAGGGATCAAGCCTGAGTCTCTTGCTTCTCCTGCATTGCAGGTAGATTCTTTACCCCTGAGCCACCAAGACAGCCTTACTTAGGAACAGTGGCATATAAATCATCTTGGGCAAAATAAAAACAAAGAAACAAAAGAAACAGGATAGTGTTGGTCTTTGTCAACATTGCCTTAATAGAACTCTGTTCTGATATTTAGCTTTTCAATTCCCATGTCTTTCATCTTTGCCCACAGGGAAAATGCTTCAATTATTTGAACAAAAAAAAGAAGTACTCATCCAAGTATTATTCTCCTGTCTTAAATTTCAAATTCATCTTAAATGATACTTTAATTTAAGACGCATAGAATTTCCACTACATTTTTGACGATTCCTTTGATAAGACTTAATTTTCTACATAGAACTTTTTTATCTGATACAGTGTGGGGTGGGGGGGGATCTTTTTATTGATCTAGCAGTAACATTCTTTACGTATGATACTACTATTGATTCTTTGTAAAATTAGAAATAATCTATATGTAAACACACACACACACACACACATACACAGAAAGCAAACAGAATTAACTTCAAAGCAAAAAACATTGTTTCTTACTCTTGTGCTAACCTTAGCTTGTTTTCAGATCCTGAGTCTACCAACTAAAGGAGAATCTTGGTCTCTGGAGAATTGACTCTGAAATATCACTGAAAAATATAAAATAAACATTCTTCCCATCCTTCTCCTAATAAGACCTGTATCTATTTACCAACAAAAATTTACAATAGAGAAAATTATGAGAGCTGTTTGGTTACAGGGGTGATCTGCCAACCATCTGGTGATAGGAGATGTGAGATGACATCATGTTCCTTCAGTCAGATTGGAGGCACTAGAACTGGTAATAAATGCAATTTTGATCCAAGTTCATCTTATAATCATTTCAATTAGTTCACAGGTTTACCTGCGACTGTGATTTATAATAAGTAATATATATTTGGTCTCCATCCCTCTTTTTGTTTGTTTTGTTTCAGTGTCAGTTGCTTTATCACTATGTACCAAGGAATTCTTAAAACTTCATGGCTTAAAAACAACTTCAACTCATTACCTATTATGTGGATTGATTAAATGGTTCTTCTACTTCATGAGATGTTGGCTGGGATCACTGGGATGGATGGAAGGTCCTGTCTTCATCCCTGTTTTTGACACACAGCTTCTAACATTCTTGGAATTTCCTAAGTAATGAGACCCATAAAAGTACCCTTTGTTATTTTAATGAGATGCCTTTTGGAACATTCCTAAGGACTGGGGTTGATCTCCTGAGGGATCAATCCTGTGATTAAACACTTGAAACTTTCTGTCCCACCTTCTGATCCCTAAGGGCTTCCCTGTTGGCTCAGACAGTAAAGAATCTGCCTACAATGCAGGAACCCCAAATTGAATTCAATCCCTGGGTCAGGAAGATCCCCTGGAGAAGGCAATGGCTACCCATTTCAATATTCTTGCCTGGGAATGGTCAGAGAAGCCTGGTAGGCTACAGTCCATAGGGTCGCAAAGAGTTGGACATGACTGAGTGACTAATACTTAACTTTCTGGTCTCTATGGAAGGGAGAGCGGCTGGAGACTGAGATCAAGCCTCAGTCTTGATCTAATGATCAAGTGATTTAATCAATCATGCCTATGTATGGAAACCTCCATAATATCCAAAAGGACAGGGTTCAGAGATCTGGGTTGATTAATGCATGGAGATTCCAGGAGGGTGGTGTGCTGTGAATGGGAACAGAAGCTCTGAGCCTTTCTTCCATATCTTGCTCTATGCATCTCTTCAATTGGCTGTTGATGCATATCCTTTAATAAACATTTTAATAAATCTGTAATCTAATGAATAAACAAGTAGCCTCAATTCTGTGAATTGCTGTAGCGTATTAACGGAACCCAAGGAGGGGATGGTTGGAATAGGAAATGGCAACCTATTCCAGTATTCTTGCCTGAGAAATTTCATGATCAGAAAAGCCTGGCAGGTTACAGTCCATGGAATCAAAAAGAGTCAGATACAACAGAGTGACTGAGCAAGGAGGGGACTGTGGGAACCTGCATTGGCCATGAAATTTAGCAGGATCCTGTGGGGCTCCTGGGCTCAGACACTTTCAGACAGTTGCTAATCATGGAAGGCAGGGGATGCAGAGGCAAGGGAGGAGTCTTGGAGAAAACAATAGTGCAGTCTTAGGGCAGGGGGTGGATCACTTCAAGGGATTCAAATAACAGTATCTTTGTGCTCTTTACAGAACTGAAATCCCCCCAAAATGGAAGATGTTAGCATTCCTCATTCTAGAGAAGATCACGGTATGATAATCTTGAGAAGCTCATCAAGAGACCACCTGAGAGGCCAGACTGAAGGAACCAGAGAAACTCACTAGGAAGATGCCACTTGAGGCCAGATTAAAGATGTGAACACACCCAAATCCTTATCAGCAATTCCACCCTTGAACCATTGCTATAAAACTCCTCACCAAATTCTCCAGAGTTGAGACACAAAATTTTTGAGTCCACTTTCTTCCCCTGTGGCTCAGCAGAGATGCAGTTTCAATCCCTGAGCTGGGATGATCCTCTGGAGAAGGAAATGGTAAGCCAGTCTAGTATTCTTGCCTGGAAAATCCCATGGACCGAGGAGTCTGGTGGGCTATAGTCCATAAGGTAGCAAAGAATCAGACAGGCCTGAGCACACATGCATGCATGTCCCTCTTTGCTGACTAAAGAAATAAAGCTATTCTGTTATACTTCACCCAAAACTGTCTCTGAGATTTAATTGGGCACCAGTGCACAGAAGCGGAGTTTTAAATGTCAGTCAGAAGCACAAGTAACAACCTCAATTTGTGATCTGAAGATGGGGTGGGGGGCAGTCTCCTGAAAGTGAACCCTTGACCTGTGTAATATGATGCCATCTCCAGGTAGATAATATTAGCATTTAATTGAATTCTAAGACAGCCAGTTGGTGTCTAGAGCATTGCTTATTAGTGGGAGAACAATCTCTTTTGCAAATCAGAATTTTGTGATCAGAACCAACTTTTCTACCTTTAGGTTATTCCTAATATGTGAGAATAAAATTAGGATGATTATTCCAACAGGTTGCAAAATACTTGCACAGGTTCTCTCATTTGTAGTATAAGAGATCTTTTTTTTTCTTTTTTTGGTAATAAGGAGTAAGTGGCAGCTTCTGAGAACTCCCCTCCAACACCTTGGTGACATCAGCCAAGGCAATACACTAGAAATCATGCTGTAAAACCTTGGTGAAATGGGCAGAGATTAGAGACACTCAAATACTTAAATGACATAGGGATCCGTGTCCTATTATATCTACTTTCATTCATTTGCATGGAAAGAAATGTGGTTTGTAGATTATTCTACTTTATCTTAAATTTTACCATCACCACTTAATTCCATTTGTTTTGCCAGATGTGGCATTTTTATTGGAACAGATCCACATAGTCTCTAGCAATTGTTATGCAGCTATTAATCTAGTGAATGCATTCTTTCAAGACCCATTAGTAAATAGGATCCAAATCAATGTGCTTTTATGTGGGAAGGACAGAAGAGCTTTATCAATTTCTTATCCCTCCAGCACATCAAAGCCTCTTCAGTTCTTTGTTAACGTTGATCATCTTGACAAGAAGACCATCATGCTAGCATTATATGCTGTGTCACCCTGATACAGTACACAGATAAAATGCTGGAATGGTCTATGAAAGGCCAAGCTAACTCACCAGCTGAGGGTTGGCACTATGTGGGACTGATGAATTTTCCTCCAGGAAGTAGTATATGCTTTGACCAAATCTCCAATATAAGTTACTGTGTCCCTAAAATCTAGAAAATTCAAGACTGGAAATAAACATATAAATGTAGGATTGGTTCCCTTCCATTCATTGCCAGTGACTCTCCTGCTAATTTTGAGTTTCTTTACCCTGCATATTAGGCTTTGTCTTATTAGAGGCTTTAATTCTTGAGTTTGGAGTTGGGGGTCACACTGCTAAGGAAGCAAGAAGTCTGATAAAGTAGACTATGTGATTATTATCTAGTCACCTTGCTTTCTCATCTTTGTGGATCAGCAGGCATGGAAAGGAGTTAACTAATTGGGAAAATTGACATTGATTACCATTTGGGGCTCAGGATAAAAATATACACTGGGTTTAGGGTGCAGTATACCTAAAACCTATGGAGGTCACTGGATTGAGTCTTGGTTTTCAAACCCAGGGACAACCATAAAGGTGTAATTGTAGGAAATGTGATCTAACAAAGATAAGACAATTAAGAGTTTGGTTTGCTCCTACCAGGCCAGCAACTGAGACCAACAGAAGTGCTGAACAAGGGAAAAGATCTCAGATAGATGGTTGAGGAAGAAAATGATGGAGTATGGATTTGGGATTGACTATAGCAGTGGGAAATGTAGCACGTTGAAAGAGATTCTGAGACAAACTGGATTTGTACTTTGCCTCTCAGGAAAGTAGTGGAAATATGTGATTTTCACAAAAAAGAGACCCATACTGAGGTGTGGGTGCTGGATGTTGGAAGGGGATGAGGGTAGTTCCCTGTGGCCAGTGTAGACTACATAAGCAACTGTTATAAACCACTTCAGGTCTCCTTGGAACTAGGACACTTGGCAAATTGTGTCACCTTAGCTACCACAGAGAATGACCTCATGCATGAACAGCCATCAGAACCTTGTCTCTTGCCCATGGTGCACACCCTTGGGTAGGAATATTAGCTTTTCTCTTTGGCACAGAATTAGCTTTTCTCTTTGGCCCTAAGATACCATGGGCCTTTCACAGTGCTCATCCATTTACAACCAGAAGTACAGGGACGTTAAGATCTCATAGAGAAAAAAAATCTGATCAATGTAACACTGGAGTCAGAAGACAAATTATTTATCTTTTCTTCACCTGGAAAGAACTTCCAGAAAGTAATAGTTTCCCAAATAAAACTTCTGAGAAACTGAGTAATAAGTTACATAAAATAGAAAGTAGTAGCCAGCTCTATATATACCCCCAGAAGACCTCCCCTCCCTTCCAGTCTCATTATCTTTTCAATCAATACTGCATTTTTGACTTTGGACCTCATCATAAATTCTTAATTCACAGTATATTATCCAGACTGTATTTTCTAGGGTACCCATTCTAAGACAATTATATCAGTGGACCGTTTCTCTTATTGAGTAAATATCCATCTCATAAAGCACATTTTTCAACTTTTCTATATCCTTACTCTAGCCTCTATTCCCTCTTTTTAAACTACTTACGAGTACCTTAAACCTTAACTCATTTGTCAAAGTCTTATCTATTCTTTGAAGCTCTAAATAATTCCTTTTCTGATCTCCTATATTATGCTTTCAAAATATTTTCCAGAATCTATTTTTAATATGTAATACCTTGTATGCATATCTAATCTTTCTATCTATATTTTAAGTCTATTAAAGCTAAGGTTTATATCTATTTCATCTTTCTAGTACTCATCACACCTATTACAGTCTTGTAAATAGTGTAAATATTTTAATGTTAATTTATGTTTTCTTTACTTTATGTAATTTTCCCCATCTTTTTGCTCCATTTGAATATAGCAGCCAGGCCTCTGATACTCTGTTACTTTAGAGAGTATTCATGTTTCAGTTCCGTTCAGTTCAGTTCAGTTGCTCAGTCATGTCCGATTCTTTGCTACCTGATGAATCACAGCATGCCAGGCCTTCCTGTCCATCATCAACTCCTGGAGTTCACTCAAACTCATGTCCATCGAGTTGGTGATGCCTTCCAGCCATCTCATCCTCTGTTGTCCCCTTCTCCTCCTGCCCCAATCCCTCCCAGCACTGGGGTCTTTTCCAATGAGTCGACTCTTCACATGAGGTGGGCAAAGTATTGGAGCTTCAGCTTCAGCATCAGTCCTTCCAATGAACCCTCAGGACTGATCTCCTTTAGGATGGACTGGATGGATCTCCTTGCAGTCCAAGAGATTCTCAAGAGTCTTCTCCAACACACAGTTCAAAAGCATCAATTCTTCGGTGCTCAGCTTTCTTCACAGTCCAACTCTCACATCCATACATGGCCACTGGAAAAACCATAGCCTTGACTAGATGGACCTTTGTTGGCAAAGTAATATCTCTGCTTATCAATATGCTATCTAGGTTGGTCATAACTTTCCTCTTCAAGGAGTAAGCGCCTCTTAATTTCATGGCTGCAATCAGCATCTTCAGTGATTTTGGAGCCCCACAAAATAAAGTCTGACACTGTTTCCACTGTTTCCCCATCTATTTGCCATGAAGTGATGGGACCAGATGCCATGAACTTTGTTTCTGAATGTTGAGCTTTAAGCCAACTTTTTCACTCTCCTCTTTCACTTTCATCAAGAGGCTTTTTAGTTCCTCTTCACTTTCTGCCATAAAGGTGGTGTCATCTGCATATCTGAGGTTATTGATATTTCTGCCGACAATATTCATGTTTAACAAGTTGTAAAACTTGTTCAACCTGCCTTCCTACATTTTTTCTCTTTATTTCTCCTTCTGTGGGGACTTAGTCACAAAATGAGAGACTTAGAAACCCCTAAGAATTGCAGGAAAGAGGACATTTCTACTTTGATCTTTTTTTTCTTGAAAAGTTATGAGATCAGATAGGCATGTGAGATCCCTGACCCATGTCCTGTTTTATATTCATATCCTAAGGAGGTAGCAAGGCTTCAGAAGGGAATGGTTGCATAATGCATCCAGGTAGACTGGTCATTAAGTTTCAGGGATAGTGGGAGCAGCCCCAAATTTTGTGCTTAATTGCCCTTCTGAGGCAATAGTTTCTAAATAATGCCACAGGTCCCAGGGAGGACAAAGGAACTCTATTACTAATGATGAGTTTTCCAACAGGGATGTAAGACTGTAGCTGAAAGTGAAGTTTACTAGGTTAAACTAAAAAAAAAAAAAAGGTTTGACATTTATTTTATCTCTCAGCTTATAAAGTAAGATTCATGCCCATAAGACTCAAAACAGTCAATGAATTGAATTGATCATACATTCCTGGTATCACCAACAATAGTCAGGCACACTTTGTCTTTCCCCCATGGGCTGTTACTTTCAGCAGCTTAAACTGAGTTACTTTGCTACAAGGTTCTGAATAATGTGGAATATTTTCAGTCTGCCTCCTTTAAGCACTGTTTTTCTTTCTCCTTTAAAATGTGCATTTATTTTACTTTTACCCTTTCATTTTTTATTACCTATGTATCTACCCAGATCCTGAAAGTCTATTTGCACAGCTATAAGTCAAACCTTGATTATTAAGACCAATTTTCCATCCTTCCCATTCCCTGTTGCTGGCAACCTAAAAATCAACCAAAAACAATCATGTTTTGTTAAATTAAATTTTAAAAAATTATCATTTCTCTTTATTGGTCATTTAATGTTATCAGTCTCTTATTTTCAGTGCAAGTATAACAACTTCTTAGAGCATAAGGAAGCCATATGTCTAAACATGGCTAATGTGGATACAGAGAGTATTTTCTATCTACCAAATATTTACAAGGTCTGTTTCAAAATAATACACCCAACTGCATTTAGTGAATGCCTTGAATTGTTTGGAATTAGGCAATTTTCAAAGGCAGAATATATAATTGTCTCTGGGATTTACACTTAGTAATATTCAAAATCTGAGATTGAGGAAAACAAAAATAGTACTTTTT
This sequence comes from Bison bison bison, assembly GCF_000754665.1. Classification (NCBI taxonomy): domain Eukaryota; kingdom Metazoa; phylum Chordata; class Mammalia; order Artiodactyla; family Bovidae; genus Bison; species Bison bison. The sequence continues at coordinate 1,833,782 of NW_011494926.1, read as the reverse complement.
TGAACTTTAATATTTGAAATCAATACAGCTTTTTAACTTTGTAGTCTTTATATGGAAATAACATAAATTTTATTTTGAAATTGTAATGGGTTTGGTTTACCTGAATCCATCCGTGTTGAATATATTTTAAAGTATTGAGAATTCAGGCTGTGAGACTGAAGGCAAGTGACAGGAGCTATACAATTTTATAAATGTCACCATTGGGAAAATGATAACTAGCATCCTACAAGCAATTTGTATTAGTTATCAATTTCCTGACAATATACTACCCTAAAGTTTAGCAGCTTAAAGAAACAAATATTTGTCATATCATGTAGCAGGAATCTGGGCAAAGCTTAGTGGAGTGTTTCTGGATCATGTTCTCACATAAGACTGAGGTTAAAATGGCAGCAGGGCTACAATCCCAGCTGACGGCTGGGCCAGAAGAGGGTCTACTTCCAGGACTCACTCACACGGTTGTTCACAGCACTTCGTGCTATGAGCTGTGGGGCTGAGGGCGTCATTTCCTCACTGGCTATTAGACGGAGGCTTCCTATACAGTCCTTTCTACATAGGCCTGTCCATAGGGCAGCTCAAAATATGGCCACTGCCTTCCCTTAGAGGGAGTGGGTGAAAAAGAGAGTGGGAACTAAGATATAATATGGTTTTTTTTGTTGTTGTTGTTTATTTGCTAAGTCATGTCTGACTCTTTGCAACCCATGGACTGTAGCCCACAGGCTCCTCTGTCCATGGAATTTTCCAGGCAAGCATAGTAGAGTGGGTTGCCATTTCCTTCTCCAGGGGATCTTCCTGACCCAGGGATTGAACCTGGGTCTCCTTCATTACAGGTGGATTCTTTACTATTGAGTTACCAGGGAAACTAAGATGTAATATATAGTCTTCGTGTAATCCAGTCATAATAGGGACATCCCAAACTTCTGCCATAGTCCATTCATTAGACGTGAGTTAATATTATAAATCTGACCCATACTAAAGAGAAAAGGATCACACAGGGATATAAATACAATGAGGTAGGAATCACTGGATACCATGTTAGACATGCCTTAAATCACACAACTGTTGAAATTATCCTCTGGTCAGCTGTTGTGGATATAATGCAAAATTACAAATAGTAAGATTTTAAAGCATGAAGGATGCATAAATTTCTTTTATGATATGCAGTCATTTAAGATTGAAAGAGAACATCTTTTTAGCCACAGATTCTTGACATTGTGTGGGAGGTGAGATGTTTGGAAATATTAGCGATGGAAATATAAGTAATGGAAATTTTAGAAATATATAAGTGTCCTGAAATAAAATGTTTGGACCTTCTATTTTAATCTATCATTTTCATTAAGATAGATAAACACCTACTACTGTCATTTCATGTACGTGGAATTCTATAATTGTGCCTGTACAGACTCTGTAAAAAAAGAACATCTTAACCTGTATCATTCTTTTCATCTTTAGAAAATTGCTTAGCCTTCATTAATCATTGAGATATAGCTCCTTGAGACTATAAAGGATTTTAGGAACATTTTTAGTTTTAGCAACTCACATCACAAATTTACACAAGAGGTTTTGTTGAACTTTGCTGAATGAGTTTCTCAAGGAATGTTCAGTGTGCTTTATTAGTATTGTCTCTCAATCATCAGTTATCGCATTCAATTATCTCAACACAACTCTTCATGTAAAACAACTATTACAAACTTGTTTCTTTCAGATGATGAGATGAAGTTACAGTTTTTTCCTGATATTCTTATAGTCACACAATTACTTATTCTATGGAAAATTTGCAACAGAAGTTAGATTATGAATAATGATTTAAACATAAAACTGGCTAAATAAATACATTTTTCTGAACCATTACACAGATGGCAGCTATTTTAAATGAATGTTTATACGTTTAGAATCTGGCAAATAAATATGTTTTATATTATTATTATACTCATTGTGTTGTAATAGCCTACACTGGGAGTAGGCAGTAATACTGCAGCCAAATGATCTATGGACTGAAGTGTTTGGTGCCTAACACTCACATGCACTTGCTCTATGCCCAGGATCCCCAAGTGTTGGGGGCCAGAGTGAGGTACTCCGCCCATGACAAAGGTCATGAGGAAGGAGGCTCGACATACGCAAAGGTGGGATCGAGCCTCAGGAGTCCCCCTGGAACTCCTCGAGCATCTACCCCCATAACCAGAGCCTGCCTACTTTACTACTTTGTGCTCTTACCTACACCTCTGACTTTACAGGGGGCTGTCCCCCACCACCTCTTTCGGAGAAGGAGTTAACCTAGAGCTCCAGTCAATAAAAACTCTTGGGTTCACACCAAGAGTGTTTTAAACAAACTCCTCTGAAGGTTCTCTAGCCTGCCTGACAGGCTCCTCCGGCCACATGTGATTGCTCACAGCCTCCCAACCGTGAGAGGCACAAGATGCTTTAAACCCTCTAAAAACAGGTTCTTTAGAGAAGTTAG
>NW_011494926.1:1820775-1831227 GCF_000754665.1 Bison bison bison | reverse complement strand
TCTTGTCTTGAAGTTTTATTGGTCCCCCGCGTAAACCAAGCTACTCAGCCTCTTTTCTCCACTGAATTTCCCTACTGAGCTATCCTTATTCTATTACTCTTTATATCTTTAATTAATATCTAATTGAAGCTATTGTATCCTGATCCTTGCCTATGCCGTCTCTCCTTCGAATACCCTGGATCAGCCGGGGCTGGTCCCCGGCACCCAAGTTCTATAACTTTCTGTGCACATGAGCCATGGTGAATTATGCAATCTCAATGCTTTGGTAGCCCATTGTTTGCATTTATAGAGACATGAACAGTCTCTTAAAATTTGCTTAGCAATCTTCACTGAGGGTCAAAGAACATATACTCTTGCATTGATTTATCCATTTTGGTAGAATAGAATTTTAACAAATGTTGACAATATTGAGGTTTTGGTGGAGGGGGGTTGAATGTAATATTTTTACCACAAGGAGTTTGTTTTCTTGTTTTTAGTGAAAATACTGTACATATGTTTAGTACTAATACAGGATTAAATTGATAAGAAAAGATGACATTTTTAATATGAAAGAATCACTTATAATGTGTCCATTGACAGGAAATAATTTTCAGTAATGCTCATATGTTCTGTTCAAGAACATGTTATTTTTATCACATGCACATCATCATTTGGTTTATGGAGAAAGAAACCTTGAAGATCCTGCACCTTGTCTTTAGGCTACCTTAAGGCTCTGATATAAACATTAAACGATTTGTTCTCTACACTCATTATCCAGCCACTCATTTTTTCTCCTCCTCTGTCCATGTTAAAGCTCATTTATGTTCAAGATCTCATATGACACTTGAATTCCTAATTTGTCATGTTTCAGTAAACTAACATATTCAAAGGAAGGAAAAAATATAATACATTATTTGTAAAATTTTAAAACAGCAGAATAATAAAACTAATTCAAGTACAAACAAATTGCTGCTAATGTTCTTGAAATAGTAAAAATGGTGAAATAATAATAGAGGCTTTTATGCATGTTTTATTCACTGTTTTTTTCACCATGCCTATTATTATTCATGGCAGCTGGAAGTCACCTGGTAAAGATTTAAACTGTTAGGAATATACTCCCCACTCTAAGCACTCCACAAGCCCTTCAAAGACATTGGGGTTCCCCTTGGGGACCTAAACAAACAAAACCAGGATTTAGAGGCTCTGCTGCTGCTGCTGCTAAGTCGCTTCAGTCGGGTCCGACTCTGTGTGACCCCATAGACGGCAGCCCACCAGGCTCCCCCGTCCCTGGGATTCTCCAGGCAAGAACACTGGAGTGGGTTGCCATTTCCTTCTCCAATGCATGAAAGTGAAAAGTGAAAGTGAAGTCGCTCAGTCGTGTCCGACTCTTAGCGACCCCATGGACTGAAGCCCACAGGCTCCTCCATCCATGGGATTTTCCAGGCAAGAGTACTGGAGCGGGGTGCCATTGCCTTCTCCTAGAGGCTCTGCTGGTTTGTTTTACATCACCATGTATCCCTGGAGGATGTGATAGAGAGGCTGCCTGCATCTCTCACCACAACAGACCTAAGCTTTCAGATTACCCTCCTCTCCATTTGCAGATAATCGTAAGAAATACCTCCAGTCTCCCATCAGGATAAACGGTCAAAAACATGTGGGTTGACCTTTTGATAGGTATTACCTAACCAGAATACTTGCATTTCAAAATGCAGCGATATTAAGATGATATGTTTACACAAAAGAATCTTGGTCTTCTGATGATAGATATTCAAAGGATGATATGTGGCTTGGGAGAGGTGCCACTCAAATTACGTACCATGATCACCATATTCCTTATTTATGAAATGCCTGTTTTACATGCACTTAGGAAAAGTGAAGCAATATAACGATGTAGATGAAGCTCGGAAGGCTTTCGGTCATTTCTGAAAGCCAGTCCACACTCTGACACTTCGAATTATAGTTTTTGCAAAATTCAGTTTCATCCATAATGGTAAGAACCTAGTGTTTGGGTCTGGATCTGCCCTGGAGTGTGCTGTTCCACCAGGCTCGGGCAGTCTACATTTGCTACTTTGTGTTGCTGCCAACTGGACTCCAAGACTCCGGGTTTACTTTCCCCCAGAGAGAAGCATAAGTTCCCTCATAGGGACTCCTACTCCTTGTTGGCTTTCCCAAGAGTAACAGTCTCCTTGGTTTACACCTTTGAATGATATTCCACTCAGATCCACTTGTCTACCAACTATCCCTTGAGATTCTCTATGAGATGATTATGGTTGGGGATTTGCATGCTACAGATTTACTTCCCAAGAAGGCCATGCATCCTAGCCTTTTCTTCAAAGTATTATTCATAAGGGAGCTCAGGCACATAGAAGCTGTGGATACCCATGTCAGTCCTCTCTACTTTCCTTAGAACAATGCAGTCATCCTTACAGTCTGTGACAAGCTAGTTTAATAGGCACGTACCAATGCCAGCTCATTCATCCATGAACCCTTTCATCCCCTAACCTATCACCTGGAATTATGTGATCATCAACAAATTGTTTCCCAGGCTTCTGATCTGCAGACTTCACCTAGGGCACTGGTAGATGAGATTTTATTAAATCATGAAAAGTTTTACATTGCTAAGATACAGATATTTTTATTCTGTGATATCTTGAAACTTAAAGTATATATACACATATATGAAGTGAAGTGAAAGTTGCTCAGTTGTGTCTGACTCTGCGACCCCATGGAATGTAGCCCACCAGTCTCCTTTGTCCATGGGATTCTCCAGGCCCAGAATACTGGAGTGGGTAGCCATTCCATTCTCCACTCACAGTGCAGGTGGATTCTTTACTGTCTGAGCCACCAGGGAAGCTATTTATACACACACACATACACACATACATACATGTATATGTATATATATACACACACATATATGTACTAGACTGGGGGACTTCAGTTCATGGTGTCACAAAGAGTTGGACATGACTGAACGATAAACACTTTCACTTTCATATATACGGGCTTTCATACACACACACACACACACACACATATATATATATATATCGTCTTATGTTCAGTAACAGAAAAATATAAATTCTACATAACTGAAGGTGAAAAGATAGAAGAGTAGTCTAGAGGGAGGAATTTACGAGTCAGACAGAACTCTCATTAAAATATAATTCACTTTGGACTAATTATTTCAACCATTTGTGTTTTAGTTTTCTCATCAATAAATCAAGATTATTACTCCTCTTCAACAGAATTGTTAAAGAAGCTGATGCACATAAAAAATGAGTTTAGTCGAAGAATCTTTTTGAGGAACCAACATGCTTATCCACTTTTCTTCCACAATCTCTGGCTTATTTCCATGATGATTTCACTGGTTAGGCTGCTCAACACCGGGTAGGATATACTGTTTTGATTATTATTAGACACATTTCCAGTGACAGCCTTCAGAACGGGTGCTCAGCCAGCCAGCTATCTTAGGTTGTAGTGATTATTTTCCTTGCGAGAAATTCTCAAATTCTCTCCCTCTCTGTCCCTTTGGATTAACTTAAAAAGCCACTAAAATTGTTTTCATTTTTAGTTTCCCTTTTCTCTTCTTAAGAAATGACTTCCCATTCTACCTCACATCAAACACTGACATTTGGGAAGCCAAAATCATTACCTGTCACTCTTTTATTTCCCTCCACACATTCTGAAACCAGTCCAGATCCATTTACTTGTAAGTAACAGATGCTTTCTTTGTTCTTGACCCCATCACTCCACTTCTATTTGATCTCTTCCTCTCTGAGGAAGCAATCGGAACTTCCAGACAGATATGGAAAATCTCTGCACATCTATTCCTGACTATTTTCTTACTTGGTAAATAATCTTTTATAAGATGTAAGCTATCCCTTTACACAAAGTGTGACATTCTGGTAGACGGGCCTCATTTTAGTTATTGACAACTTCACATGTGTAAGACAAAACTACTTTAAAAATGTAAATGCAAATTGACACAAGATATTTCTTTAACATAAAACGTGTCTCCTGGAGACTTGATAAATCTGTCTTTGGGTAGGTGACACTTCACTAAATCCTGCACCTATGAAACTTATTCCCATGATTTTATTTTAGAAATATGTGTCTTATAATTAAAATATCCTAGATCAGTTGTGTTTAATTCTTCTGAGAGTTTGAATAAACATTCATCTATTAAAAATAAAACAAAACTATGAACACAAACAAAAACTTAGCCATAAGGTTTAATGAAAGCCCAATTTGAGTTTTTTTCACACCTGCCTTCTGGCATTTTAGTTGTCTTTATAAAAACTTAAAGAATAACAATATTCATCACTGTTAGTGATGTGTGGTGATTCACATGTACAGAATACAGCATTTTAAAGTACTTCATGAATTAACTTTCTTAATTTGAAACCAGGAGGCAAAAAAGAATGTCTGATAGTCTCAGAAATATACATCTGGAAGGTGCCCTCAATGCTATTTTAAATGTCCTGTATACCACCCTTATCAATTCTAAGCATGAAGTACATTTAATGTTGCCTATTAGCTAAAGCCAACCAGAAACATTTAAAAAGCACAATCTGCTGGTGCAATGGAATGAATGATATGGAGACAAATAGAAGTTTGAAATGCATTTCATACATTTTACTTAGCTGTAACAACCTTTGTGGATTGACTATGGATGATATTTATCTTAATTCACACATCCATTTGATAATAAAGAAGTTTGTGTGGCATGTGACTACTATATGTGTAAAACTTGTAAATTTGATATACCGGTATGGAAACGTTTTGGCTTCACTGAATTCAGTGAAAAAACTATATGATTCATAAAGTTGCGCTCCATCAAGAGGACAATCTTTTGTCATTAAAGGCAAGACTGATTTATTCATATCTATTATGGAAGGTTTCAGATATTCACAAGGTAATAGTTGGATTTTTTGGTCTCTTTTAAATTATTAGATGAACAAGACACTTTGGATTTGGGAAAAGTTATCATTATATGTTTAAAAAAGATTTGGCATGCTTTAGAGAGATTGGATTTTCAGCATGCTTTTTTATAATCCATAGTAGTTTTAAAGACAGGACCTATTTTAATGAAATATGCTGGTAAGTTGATACATAAAGCATCTTTACTGAGCAAATTCACATTCAAATACAATTTTTTTTTTCTTTTCATTCATGGGCTGGAGTAACACTGGTACATGTAGCTTCTCTAGTATATAATTAGCAAAATTTCTACTTTTCCCCAGCAGTGAGCCATTATGAACTAGTAGGAAAATATACACATTTACCCAACTTGATTGCTCAAAAAAACATTTTTCGAAGGATAGGTAGGTAAGTGGGCCAACGGATGGACTGATCACTGGATGGATGAACTAGTGAAAAGAAAAATAAGTGACACAGTAACTTATTAGGTTTACATGAAAACGCCAATGAAACCAAGACCCTAAGTGTGTGTTTTAAGCCTAGGGATCTGGAAGAGACTTTTTCCTAAGAATATGTGAATGGCTGCTTTCTACTATCAGTGTAAAAATAATCGATGATATATGCTAAATCATAAAACTTTCATTAGTATAACTAAAAAAATAGTTTTATCACAAACAAAAACACCTGGGCAAGAATAAGATGATAACAATAAATCTCATTCTATAAAAAGTCTTTCTTCTTGCCGGTTCTAAGCACTGGTCTGATTTAATTTCAGTTCCCTCAGAATTAGTCTCAAGAAAAGATCCCAATGCAGGTAGTTTCTCCGGGATGTGATCCCAGAAAATGCCAGGAGAAAACAAGGAAATTGAGATAGGAATGAACAGAAGCCAACAAAGATGCTGTGATTGAACAAGTTCTCTCTGTGGGAACCGTTGTTTAATCCTGCTGTGAGTTCTGCTATCAAGGTAGAGAACACAGTCTTCAGAATTAGACCACCAAATGGCAAATAGGTTTACAAATCTACACTCCAGGCCTCTCATATATGCACTGAAGGCCATTCCTGGGAGGACCTAGCACTTCAGGGCTTCTCCTTTGTGGAGCTGACACCAGGGCCCAGAGAGTACACGCACGCAGAGCTGTGGATGCTGAGAGCTGAGATTGGACTGGAATGCTCAGAAATACTACACGCTGTGGGAACCTTGATAAGGCACGTATGGTGGCCATTACCTCACCTCACACTCCTCTCTCATTTGGAAATTGAGACTCAGCATTGTATACAATTTTCATTTTTTCATTAATTGTTGAATAAACATCTACTATGTGTCTCTCAGCTTAGTTAAGTTCTGGAAGTGAAACAGTGAGCCAAGAGCAGATATGGTTTCTGTCCTCATTGAGCTTACAAACTAGTGGTCAAGACAAAACAGAATTTGTTAAGTAGGTATGACTTTATAGCTGTGATAAGTGCTAGGAAGAAGAACATGGTGTTATGAGAGCATATATGTTCTTAATAACTGAAAATCTGTGTTGGTATTATTGAGCCATCAAATAAATAAAATATCACACCAAACAGTAAAATGTCGTGACCTGTCAAGATCATTCATTGCTTTTTCATATTTACTTTTTCATAGTACATACTTTTATCAATTTGTTAATTCTGTTGAGAAGTACTGCTTTACTCCTAATCACAACATAGTCATCTACACATTTCTAGCTGGTTTGAGGTCTTATACAAGAACAAAGGTGACATGAGAATGCCTGCAGAAAAACAAAAGTTGGGACATAGTCTTAATTTGCCAGAACTTGAATGCCTCCTCCAACCTATATATGCATATCCATCAGCAAAAGTTGGAAGGCTTACTGCTTGGAGTAAGTTTTTTAAGAACGCTTCTAACCCACCACTGGTTAATCCAGATGATTTAATCCAAGCTATGATAATCCAGGTGCAACTATGAGGATTCTAGCCTTAAAAACAGAACAAAAAAAAAAAAAGGAAAGAGCAGTGGTGCCACACTTCTATATAGATACATACCCCAGAGTCAAGTCAGACAAATCACTAGACAACAAAGAGCAACGCTGACGATCTTTAAGATGGTAGATCTGTGTCCAGAGTTGCTCTATTAAGACATGTTCAGTTTTCGACCAATAATTACAAAATACACAAAGAAACAAGAAAGTATAACTTATGTATAGGAGAAAGGAGTCAATAGAAATCACCTCTGAAGGAACTACAGGTCTTATAGGTCTTAGCAGAGAAAGACTTTAATAAAGCTATCAAAAATATGTTCAAAGATTAAAAAAAAAATTAGTCAATTAGATGGTAGAGTTATAAAAATTCACCAACTAAGGAAAAAAAAAAACAAAAGAATCAGTAAAAGGAGTGCTATTAGAGAAGAAAAGGGACGTTTTATAATCACTCTGCACAGGTCAACTAGTCAAAAAGATAAAATAAGTATTAACATATTCACATCCAACAACAGATCCACAATGCATATGAAGCAAAACCAAAATTAAAGCAAGAAGCAAACAACTCAACACTATTTGTTGGAGGTTTGAATATACTTCTCAGTAGTTTATACAAAAACTGGTGGAAAAATTAGCAAGTATATGACAAACTTGAAGAACTCCATCAAACAATTTGACCTAAACTCTTAGCAACACTTCACCCAACAATGCCACAATACATATGGTTTCCAATTTCATATCTAACATTCCCCCAAATAAGCCATATATTCAAGCAAGTTATAATATGGTTTAAAGAGTTGAAATCACATAAAATTTATTTTTAAAATGGAATACATTTTGAAATTAATAAAAATGAATATGGACAAATTCATAAAAATGAGAAATTAATCAAAACACATGTTAAAAAGAATTCACAAAATAAATTAGAAAGTATTTTTAGCTAAATAAAAGGCAAACAAACATATTCAAATTTATGGACTGTAGCTAAAGAAGTACTTTTGTAGGTAAAGAGTACTTAAATGAAATTTATATCTTCACACATATGCACACATATACAAAAATAAAAATGATCTAAAATTATTTAGGTGTCCAGCTTAATAAACTAGAAAAGGAAGATAAACCTATACTCAAATCAAACACAAAAGGGAAAGAAATACAAATTAGATTAGATATTATTGATGTAGAAAACAGAAAAACAATAAAGGAAATCAACAAAACCAAAATATGAAAAATATTCATAATCTTTTTGCTAGTCTGACCAATAAATAATAATTTTAAAAAACATTGTAAAGTGAAGCCTGAAAAGAGGGCATTATTATTGATGGTATAGAAATTAAAGAATTAAAATGAAATCCCTTGAAGAGCTTTCTGGCAAAAAATTATATACAATGGAAAAATGCCTTTAAAAACAAAAGTTAAAACCTCATCAAGAAGAAAAAATTAATAGACCTAAAACCAATAAAGAAATACAATTAATAAATATTCTCTTTCCCACAGAGCAAAGCCCACACCCAAATGACCAAATCCCACCAAGCATTTATGATATGCATGTGTGCTTAGTCATGTCCGACTCTCTGCAAGCTATCAGCCTCCTCTGTCCATGGGATTTCCTAGGCAAGCATACTGGAGTGGGTTGCCATCAACTCCTCCAGGGGATCTTCACAACCCAGGGATTGAACCCATGCCTCCTGCATCTCCTGCACCAGCAGGCAGATGAGCTACCTGGGAAGCCCACCAAACATTTAAAACAAAGAAAAACAATTTTTCACAAATTCTATCAAATGTAGATGAACACTCTGTGAAGCCAGTATTATCCTGATGTTTAAATCAGAGGAACACAGCATCACAAACTACAGACCTACATCCCTTGGGAACATAGACCCCGTAACCCATATCACATGTTAATAAATAAATACAACAAAATACTTTTGAAAAGAGTTTGGATTTACCATAGCCATGAAAGGTTTACATAACATTTAAAAGTCAATATCAGGGTTGGGACTAAGTGAGTTAAGTGTGAAGTCTAGCATGTAAATTTTAGAAGCACCCATAATCTCATGCTCCTGAGACTGAGTATCTCCTTAAAATTTGAACCCAAGTGCTACACATGACTCACCCTAGATCAGACCTGATTATTATTTCATACTTTATTAATAGAATAAATAAAAAACCTACATGATAATTTTGATAGATATGAGACCAGAGCTGGAGAGAATCAGATACCAATTCAAAATAAAAGCTGTCAGCAAATGGAGAAAAGGAGAAAATGTCATCAATAATCCAAACTAAAAAACAGCATCTATAAGAAGCTTACAGTTCTTGGAAAAATTCTATCAGAACTGTACTTCCAATATTGTTAAGACTTCAAATTTCCTCAAAGATTCAATGTACATATGACAAATCAAAATCAGTTTTACATGAGGTATCACCTCACACTGGTCAAAATGGCCATCATCAAAAAATCTACAACAGTAAATGCTGGAGAGGATGTGGACAAAAGGGAGCCCTCTGGCATTCTTGGTGGGAATGTAAGCTGATACAGCCACTAGGGATAAAGCTATCGTAAGCCCTGTGCATTCTCAGTTGTGTCTGACTCTGTGATCCCATGGACTGTAGCCTGCTGAGTGCCTCTGTCCATAGGACGCTCCAGGCAAGAATACTGGAATGGGCTGCCATTCTTCCCCCAGGGGAATCTTCCTAACCCAGGGGTCACACTCACGTCTCCTACAGCTCCTGTACTAGCAGTCAGATTCTTTACCACTGAGACACCTGGGAAGCAATCATATAACTCAGCAATCCCACTACAGGGCATATAACCTTCAAAAAACATAATTCAAAAAGACATACGTACCCAATATTCACTGAAGCACTATTTATAATAACTATGACTTGGAAGCAACTTAGATGTCCATCAACAGGTGAATGGATAAAACTGTGGTACAAATAGACAATAGAATGTTGTTCAGCCACCAAAAGGAACAAATGTGAATCAGCTGAACTGAGGTGGATGAATCGAAAACCTCTAATACACAATGAAGCAAATCAGAAAGAGAAAAAAGAATACTGCATATTGATGATATGTATGGAATCTAGAAAAATGGTACAGATGAGCTTATTTGTTGGGCAGGAATTAGAGATGCAGATGTAGAGAATGGACTTGTGGACACAGTGGGGAAAGGAGAGGGTGGGGCAAATTGAGAAAGTGTGTGTGAAGTCTCTCAGTTGTGTCCGACTCTTTGCGACCCTGTGGACTGTAGCCTGCCAGGCTCCTCTGTTCATGGGATTCTCCAGGCAAGAATACTGGAATGTGTTGCCATTTCCTTCTCCAGGGGATCTTCCCAACCCAGGGATTGAACCCGGGTCTCCTGCATTGCAGGCAGACGCTTTATCCTCTGAGCCACCAGGGAAGTAGCATCACATATACACTACCATATGTAAAATACATAGTTGGTGGGAAGCTGCTATATAACACAGGAAACCCAGCTTGGCACTCTGAATGACCTAGAAAGTTGGGACAGGAAAGAGGTAGGAGGACGGCTCAAGAAGGAGGGGATATATATATATATATATATATATATATATATATGT
>NW_011494926.1:1817927-1820675 GCF_000754665.1 Bison bison bison | reverse complement strand
TTTTTTTTTTTAGTTAACAAGCTTATTCAAAAATTGATATGGAAATGCAAAAGAATTAGAGCAGTTAAAACAACTTTGCAAAAGAGGAACAAAGTCAAATGACCATCAACATTTGATGTCCATTTTAGCTCTTATCTTGTCATATCAATTATATTTATTCATATAATTTTAGTGGTTGTCCTGGTTTCAATATATGAACAACTAATCAATGTCCATTTTCAAACAACACTAAACTGTTTTATGAGTCATATAGGTAACTTATAACTGAGTATTCTCAATTCCTCCTTCCTATCCCTTATAATGTTTCTATGGTTTATTTCCCTGTATGCTACAATCACCTAATCTATTTTGTTTAGTTACTAAGTTGTGTCTGACTCTTCGTGATCCCATGGACTAGAGCTTGCCAGGTTCCTCTGTTCATGGGATTTCCCAGGAAAGAATACTGGAATGGGTTGCTTTAAAATAAGAATCATAAAATACTTTGCTTTCATTTACCCATTCTCTGAAAAATGTTTCTTTTCTTATATAGATCTGTGTTTCTGATCTATAAAATTTTCCTTCTCCCTGAAGAACTTCTTTTAACATTTATTCCAGGATATGTCTGGTGGTAATGAACTCCTCTGGATTTCCTTGTCTGAAAAAAAAAATTATTTTCCTTCACTTTATTTTTAAATTTTTTTATAACATACATCTTTATTAGTTCTTTTTTTATCTAATTGTGCAAGCGATACATATTCATTGTTTTTTTAATTTTTTAATTTTATTTTAAAACTTTACAATATTGTATTGGTTTTGCCAAATATCGAAATGAATCTGCCACAGGTATACCTGTGTTCCCCATCCTGAACCCTCCTCCCTCCTCCCTCCCCATACCATCCCTCTGGGTCGTCCCAGTGCACCAGCCCCAAGCATCCAGTATCATGCATCGAACCTGGACTGGCAACTCGTTTCATACATGATATTATACATGTTTCAATGCCATTCTCCCAAATCTCCCCACCCTCTCCCTCTCCAACAGAGTCCATAAGACTGTTATATACATCAGTGTCTCTTTTGCTGTCTTGTACACAGGGTTATTGTTACCATCTTTCTAAATTCCATATATATGCGTTAGTATACTGTATTGGTGTTTTTGTTTCTGGCTTACTTCACTCTGTATAATAGGCTCCAGTTTCATCCACCTCATTAGAACTGATTCAAATGTATTCTTTTTAATGGCTGAGTAATTAAAGTATAATTTTGGCATATAAAGAATTCTTGGTTTTCAGGATTTTTTAAAAATTATTATTCCATATTTAAATATTTCATTCTACTCCTTCCTTGCTTGTATGATTTCTGATGAAAATTCTATATAAATTCTTATGTATTTTCCTCTATTGAAATTGTACTTTTATAATCTGGGCTCTTTCAAGATTTTCCTATTGTCTTTTGTTTTCTGAGGTTAACCAGAACACCTTTTGTTTGACATTTACCCAGCTTAGTGTTTTCTGAGGTTTTTGGATCTGTGGTTTGGGGTCTGCCATTAACTTTGGAATATTCTCTGATGTTATTATTTTAATTATTTTCTTCTGAACATTAACCTCTTCTCCTTACTATTCCAAAGATGGAGGCTCCACTTTTTTTTTCTTTTACATTTTTTTGGCTAGTTTCTATTGATATATCTTCAACCTCACTGATTCTTTGCAGGGCCATTTCATCCACTGATGAGCCTATCAGATCAGATCAGTCGCTCAGTTGTGTCCGACTCTTTGCGACCCCATGAATTGCAACATGCCAGGCCTCCCTGTCCATCACCAACTCCCGGAGTTCGCCCAGACTCACGTCCATCAGGTCAGTGATGCCATCCAGCCATCTCATCCTCTGTTGTCCCCTTCTCCTCCTGCCCTCAATCCCTCCCAGCATCAGAGTCTTTTCCAATGAGTCAACTCTTCACATGAGGTGGCCAAAGTACTGGAGTTTCAGCTTCAGCATCATTCCTTCCAAAGAAATCCCAGGGCTGATCTCCTTCAGAATGGACTGGTTGGATCTCCTTGCAGTGCAAGGGAATCTCAAGAGTCTTCTCAACACCACAGTTCAAAAGCATCAATTCTTCCGCACTCAGCCTTCTTCACAGTCCAACTCTCACGTCCATACATGACCACAGGAAAAACCATAGCCTGTTGACTAGATGAACCTTTGTTGGCAAAGTAATGTCTCTGCTTTTGAATATGCTATCTAGGTTGGTCATAACTTTCCTTCCAAGGAGTAAGCCTCTTTTAATTTCATGGCTGCAGTCACCATCTGCAGTGATTTTGGAGCCCAGAAAAATAAAGTCTGACACTGTTTCCACTGTTTCCCCATCTATTTCCCATGAAGTGATGGGACCAGATGCCATGATCTTCGTATTCTGAATGTTGACCTTTAAGCCAACTTTTTCACTCTCTACTTTCACTTTCATCAAGAGGCTTTTGAGTTCCTCTTCACTTTCTGCCATAAGGGTGGTGTCATCTGCATATCTGAGGTTATTGATATTTCTCCCGGCAATCTTGATTCCAGCTTGTATTTCTTCCAGTCCAGCGTTTCTCATGATGTACTCTGCATATAAGTTAAATAAACAGGGTGACAATATACAGCCTTGACGAACTCCTTTTCCTATTTGGAACCAGTCTGTTGTTCCATGTCCAGTTCTAACTGTTGCTTCCTGACCTGCATATAAATTTCTCAAGAGGCAGATCAGGTGGTCTGGTATTCCCATCTCTTTCAGAATTT
>NW_011494926.1:1813491-1817827 GCF_000754665.1 Bison bison bison | reverse complement strand
TTGTGATCCACACAGTCAAAGGCTTTGGCATAGCCAATAAAGCAGAAATAGATATTTTTCTGGAATTCTCTTGCTTTTTCGATGATCCAGCGGATGTTGGCAATTTGATCTCTGGTTCCTCTTCCTTTTCTAAAACCAGCTTGAACATCAGGAAGTTCACGGTTCACATATTGCTGAAGCCTGGCTTGGAGAATTTTGAGCATTACTTTACTAGCGTGTGAGATGAGTGCAATTGTGCGGTAGTTTGAGCATTCTTTGCCATTGCCTTTCTTTGGGATTGGAATGAAAACTGACCTTTTCCAGTCCTGTGGCCACTGCTGAATTTTCCACATTTGCTGGCATATTGAGTGCAGCACTTTCACAGCATCATCTTTCAGGATTTGGAATAGCTCAACTGGAATTCCATCACCTCCACTAGCTTTGTTCGTAGTGATGCTTTCTAAGGCCCACTTGACTTCACATTCCAGGATGTCTGGCTCTAGGTCAGTGATCACACCATTGTGATTATCTGGGTTGTGAAGATCTTTTTTGTACAGTTCTTCTGTGTATTCTTGCCATCTTTTCTTAATATTTTCTGCTTCTGTTAAGTCCATACCATTTCTGTCCTTTATCGAGCCCGTCTTTGCATGAAATATTCCTTTGGTATCTCTGATTTTCTTGAAGAGATCTCTAATCTTTCCCATTCTGTTGTTTTCCTCTATTTCTTTGCATTGATTGCTGAAGAAGGCTTTCTTATCTATAGGCTTTCTTATCTATAAAAGACATTAAAAAAATTCTGTGAATGTGTTTTTGATTCCTAGTGTTTCCATTTTTATTCTTTTTAAGAGTTTTTATCTATGTATACTACCCTTCTGTTCTGCATGGTGTCTACGTTTTAAATTATAAATCTATCATATTGTCATTGTAATTTTAACTTCCCTGTCTGATAATTCCCAAATCCATACCATATCTCTTTGCTTCGGCCCTCTAAACTGTACTTGCTCTTGACTTTTAACATGCCTTATAATTAATATTGAAGTCTGGACATAATGAATTGGTAACAGTAACCAAAATAAATATGTTTTTAGTTTGAGATTTATGTTAATCTGTCAAGGGCTTGGGCTCAGCTCAGTATCTGCTACACCAATAGATGTTAGAAACTTTAAATCACTCTGAGACCCCTGTTGTCTTTAGATTTTCCTAAAACTTCCTCTTTAAGTATAGCTTATTCCTTGCAGCTCTTTCAATTTCAATCCACTATCATACTGGAGTCCTCTAATTGCAATGGTAAATTGTAGGAGTTGGTTATCCATATGTTGTTCAGTCACTAAGTTGTGTCTGAGTCTTTGTGACCCCATGGATTGCAGCACTCCTCTCTTCCCTGTCCTTCACTATCTTCTGGAGTTTGCTCAAACTCATGTCCACTGAGTTGGTGATGCCATCTAACCATCTCATCCTCTGTTGTCCACTTCCCCTGCCTTTAATCTTTCCTAGGATCAGGGTCTTTTCCAGTGAGTTGGCTCTTCACATCAGGTGGCCAAAGTATTGGTGCATCAGCTTCAGCATCAGTCCTTGCAATAAATATTCAGGGTTGATCTCCTTTAGGATGGACTGCTTGGATCTCCTTGCTGCCCAAAAGCCTCTCAATGGTCTTCTCTAGCACCACAATTTGAAAGCATCAATTCTTTGGCACTCAGCCTTTTGTATGGTCCAGCTCTCACATCCATACATGACTACTAGAAAAACCATAGCTTTGACTAGACAGATCTTTGTTGGCAAAGTGATGTCTCAGCTTTTTAATATGCTATCTTGGTTTGTTACAGCTTAACTGTTACTCTGACTTTAAAATACTCAGGCTGGCAGGACTTCAGTTCAGTTGCTCAGTCCTGTCTAACTCTTTGTGACCTCATGGACTGCAGCATGCCAGGTTTCCCGGTCTATCACCAAATTAGGAAAATTTTAATTCCATATTGAAAACAGTTTTTCAAATTAAACTCTAAATATAATCCAGTTTTACTTTGACATAAATATTAAAGCATGAGGCAAAATAAAAATGAAGTACATAAGATTATTCTTAAATGAAGCATTAGCATATGATACCGTTCTTAGTTTCTTTGAATTTTCAGAAAACATATCCCCAAGTGCAAACTAAAAGAAAACTTAAATAGTTGAAAATAGTTATGCTTATTGTTTAAAAATTAATCAGAATATATGTCTTTTGGTGGCATATTGATTTTATATTTGAGAGTCAAATAACATTTTTATTCCACAATTTTTAATCTTAAGAAAGGAAGCAATTAAGAATAAATATAGATACATAATTGTGCCATTCTAGTAGAAATTTTAGAAAAACACTGGGAATTTTTTTCTTGCTTGGTGTTAATTTTAAAACTCTAATTAAATAATACCCTGAGAACTTTAAATTAATGACAGATGACTGTCTTTTATAAGCAGCAGATGGGTGAATGTCAGTTTAAATTTCAATTATAACATTAAGTAAAAGGCATAAAGGCACATTATTATCATAAAAATGAAGTGTCAAAACACATTTTAAGTACCATTTGTCATATATTTTCTCATTTTTTCCCATTCTGTCTCACATATCTGTCTTTTGCCTTCCTGAAATGTTTTAAGAAATATCTAGCAATGTCTCAATATTTTGCTAGTAGAAGATTAAGGGTATGATCCAATCAAGTTTATTTCTTAGAAAAAAATACTTCCTCAATTTTTTACTGCTTAACTTTGCATTTTATTATTAAATTTTGCCTTGCCAATTTGAAGAAAATCAAGAGAACAAATATTGCCTTTTGTATATTACTATAGTCATTTTCAAAAGGAATATTTCCTACAAGATCAATTAAAGAGCTTTTTATCTGTCTCTTCACAAAATATTAACATGTCACTATTCATTAAAAAGAATAATTACCATTGAAAATTTTAAAACACAAATATACTCAATGAACATTAATGAACCACATTAGAAAAGGTAAAAGTATTTTTTCTTAATTAAGATTTTCAGCTCTACAATGTTCAATATTCTTACAATTCAGAGAAAATATATAGTCAGTTGACTTTAACTTGACAACTTAATTAACAGTGAAAGCATGTGGAGGAAAAAGATCACTGAAGTATATGATAGATATCTGCTTATACTTCAAATATAACGAAATCATTTGCAGAGCTTGGACTGGGCTGCACTAAGAGTTAGGAGATTTGAGTTCTACCCTCAACTCTAACAAACATTGGTAGGTCTTTATACATACTTTTTTTTTTACTGTGATATGATTAATAGTGTAAAATTAGTCACTGATGGGAACTAACAGTAGTGGCCTCTTTAAACTTGCTCTTATTAAGAAACATTAATGGATTTCTACTGCTTCATTGGAATTATTATCTTTTTTCCAATACTTTATGCAGGCTTAAAGATTTTGAAGACCTTTGACAATGCATTTGTTCTGAGAGTCAAAAAATATAACTGGATTACTATACTTGCAAAAATTAAATGAAAGATGAACCAAATGATATTATGATTCTTATGTCTCTTCCCTAAAACAAGGAATCATCATTGTTGATAATTCATAAAGGTCTGTCATTTGGATTTTTTCATTGTACGTCCTTTTAGAAATGTCATACTATTGTGGAAGTACTAATAATTTATGAAAAGCCCCAATTAAAAAAAAAAAAACACACTCTTAAGATATTAAGAGTATACTATAAGAATGGTGCAGGTTCTACAGAGATCTTTACACCATCTTTTAAAACGTATATTGTAATCAAAGGTAAACAGAACCTTAGAATTCCATTTCTTAATGCATTGTAGACTCTGGGTGCTAATATAAACAGGTAGATATGTGGATAATGCAATGATACTTGGTTTTGAATTGCAATTTTGAATGTTGTTTTTTTGTGCTATTTTGAAAAATACATAGTACATAGAAATGATAAGTGTAACTGTTTAACTTGACTTGAGGAAAGAAGAGCTGCACATTTGTCCAGCTGTCACATCTGCTCAGGTATTATTACCCACTCTTCATCTCACACTCATATTGAGCAGTATTACCTCTTGGGAGATGGTACAAAATATGCTCCTTTGTACTCTCCTTGAAAGGTGTCCAATATAAATTTAATCACACCCTCAAATGCCTATCCTTGGGCTATGCTTCTCTACAGACTTTATGTGGATTTCACAGAAATACACTCCCCATACCATAACCCTTATTAAAAAATTACTTTTATTGCTGGGGCACACATAAAGATGAAGGAGACAGTGAGGTAAACTTTTTATTGAGCATGTATCTTACAAGGCAATCCTGAAAAAGCCTTATCATATCCTTTTTACAAACAACACAACTGAAAG
>NW_011494926.1:1803780-1813391 GCF_000754665.1 Bison bison bison | reverse complement strand
TGAAAGAGAAGTTAAGACATTTGTTAGACATCACAGAAATTAAAATTAATTCAAATAGAGTGGTTAGATCAGATCTCTCTCTTATTTCTCTGGACCATGCTGTTTTTATTTTGCTTTATTTTATAAACATAGCCTCCTTAGTTACTAAGTCATGTCTGACTCTTTTGTGACCCCATAGACTGCAGCCTGCCAAGCTTCACTGCCCATGGGATTTCCCAGGCGAGAATCCTGGAGTGAGTTGCCATTTCCTTCTCCAGGGGATCTTCCCGATGCAGGGATCAAACCTGGGTCTCCTGCATTGGCAGGCAGATTCTTTACCACTAAGTGTACCAGAAGCCCATAAATGCTAAATACCTACACAATTAATTGAATTTATAATTCATAACTGGCATCATTTTTATGACATAGAAATGACTTTATAAATTACTAATTGATATTAATATATTTACAGTCCAAACATTACATTTTAAATTAATAATATATCCTTTTATAAGAATTTGAGATTAGAATTAGAACATAAATCCAGCTTGAAATTAAAGTGCTTTTCTAATAATTGTCTTACTATTGAAATGCCTTTTATAATTTTTTTACGTCCAGAAAAATTCATTATTCTGAAGAGTTTTTACATAATTGTAAAGAAATTAAGCCAAGGCTATGTTTTTTCCAGTAGTCATGTATGGATGTGAGAGTTGGACTATAAAGAAAGCTGAACTCCAAAGAATTGATGCTTTTGAATTGTGGTGTTGGAGAAGACTCTTGAGAGTCCCTTGGACTGCAAGGAGATCCAACCAGTCCATCCTAAAGGAGATCAGTCCTGAATGTTCATTGTAAGGACTGATGTTGAAGCTGAAGCTCCAATAAATTGGCCACCTGATGCAAAGAGCTGACTCATTTGAAAAGCCCCAGATGCTGGGAAAGATTGAAGGTGAGAGGAGAAGGGGATGACAGAGATGAGATGGTTGGATGACACCACTGACTCGATGGGCATGAGTTTGAGTAAACTCTGGGAGTTGGTGATGGACAGGGAAGCCTGGTGTACTGCAGTCCATGGGGTCACAAAGAATTGGACATGATTGAGTGACTGAACTGAACTGAAAGAAATTAAGGGCTTCCCTGGTGGCTCAGTGGTAATACAGAAACTGCGTGCCAATGCAAGAG
The DNA here is from genome assembly GCF_000754665.1 of Bison bison bison. Taxonomy (NCBI): domain Eukaryota; kingdom Metazoa; phylum Chordata; class Mammalia; order Artiodactyla; family Bovidae; genus Bison; species Bison bison. The sequence continues at coordinate 1,812,233 of NW_011494926.1, read as the reverse complement.
ATGTGGGTTCAATCCCTGGGTCAAAAAGATCCCCTAGAGAGAGAAATGGCAAACCACTCGAATTTTTTGCCTGGGAGATCCCATGGATAGAGGAGCCTGGCATGCTACACTGCACAAGGTCTCAAAGACAGGGATGCAAATTAGTAATTAAACCACAACAAACAAAATAAAGAGAGCTGAGAATATATGAATTTTTATTAATCCTTAGATAACATTTTGAAGTAACTTAAATCAGCAACATAAAGTAAAAAGCTAATCCAGTAGGGAAAAAAGGAAATTTCCATAATCTTAATCTACAAATTAATATCCAATCTCTTTTTCATTTCATTATGAGATAAAACATTACAATTTCACCAGTAAATTTATAACTTTCTATATCTTGTGGTGGGCTTCCTTGGCGGCACAGTGGTAAAGAACCTGCCTGCTAATGTAGGAGACATGGGTTTGATCCCTGGGTCAGGAACATTCCCTGGAGAAGGAATTGGCTACCCACTCCAATATTCTGGCCTGGAAAATCCCATGGACAGAGGCTACACTCCATGGGGTTGCAACAGAGTTAGGCACAACTCATCAGCTAAATCAACAACATCAACATATTTTGTGGTAGTGTCATTTTTTGTTCAAAACACTTATTGATCCTTCCTACCATCTCTGTCTATGCAGCCCTTATGAAAAAAAAAAATATATATATATATATATCCTTCCACACACTGACTTTTGGCTTGGCAAGTTGCTTACTTGCCAAATGGGATGTAACTTTAAGTGCTATCATATAGTTTGTCATTTTTATTTTTCCTTTGACTTCAAAATATCAAAAGCTTTAGATAGATCCTAAATAGTATTTCCTTCTTTACTTTAGGTTCTGGAGTGAATAGGACATGGAGCTTATGCAAAATAATAAAAATACATTTAACAGCACTAACCTTTGTTGTTACAAAACCATGAAAATGTGCTGTTCTCATTTTAGAGTTGCATACTTTACCCAAAGATAACTGATAAAATATTAAATTTATATTTACTGGACAGCATGTGGTCTCATTCTTTTGGCTCAGCTCACTGATATAAAGTAAAACCTAATGCTTATTTAACTTATATGGAGTACACCATGGGAAATGCTGGGCTAAATGAAGCACAAGCTGGAATCAAGATTGCTGGGAGAAATATCAGTAACCTCAGATATGCACATGATACCACCTTTATGGCAGAAAGCAAAGAACTAAAGAGCCTCTTGATGAAAGTGAAAGAGAAGAGTGAAAAAGTTGGCTTAAAACTCAACATTCAGAAAACTAAGATCATGGCATCCGGTCTAATCACTTCATGGCAAATAGATAGAGAAACAATGGAAACAGAGACTTAATTTTTTGGGGCCTAAAATCACTGTAGATGGTGATTGTAGACATGAAATTAAAAGATGCTTGCTCCTTAGAGGAAAAGCTATGGTCTACCTAGACAGTATATTAAAAAGCAGAGACATACTTTGCCAACAAAGGTCTGTTTAGTCAAGGCTATGGTTTTTCCAGTAGTCATGTATGGATGTGAGAGTTGGACTATAAAAAAGGCTGAGCACTGAAGAATTGATGCTTTTGAATTGCAGTGTTGGAGAAGACTCTTGAGAGTCCCTTGGACTGCAAAAAGATCCAACCAGTCCATCCTAAAAGAAATCAATCCTGAATATTCATTGGAAGGACTGATGCTGAAGCTGAAACTCTGATACTTTGGCCACCTGATGTGAAGAACTAACCCACTAGAAAAAACCTTGATGCTGGGAAAGATTGAAGGTGGGAGGAGAAGGGGATGACAGAGGATGAGATGGTTGGATGGCATCACTAACTCAATGGTCATGAGGCTGAGTAAGCTCTGGAAGTTGGTGATGGACAGGGAAGCCTGGCGTGCTGAAGTCCATGTGGTTGCAAAAGTTCGGACAGGACTGAACAACTGAAGTGAATGCATTCAAATGGAAAGCAAAATAAGGTTTATGCATTTTCTTTAGATACCATACAAATAATTGAAAGCTGAAGTACACTTGTAGATTTGATGACAAATGTGATTATATTTAACTTCCTCTTGTTTTGCTTTGTTGGAGTACTTTGTAATAAAAAAGAATTGACCACAAACTACCTTATTCCCAGTATGTCACTGAATCTTAGAAAATTAGTAGCTTCCCCTGATTTATGGTTCCATTCTAATTTCACAGAACTCTATCAGCAAATTCATTTTGACACCTTTGAGACACAACTATAGCAATTCATTTACAACACTCCCTAAACAAATTTCAACTTTACTAACAGATTGTGCTTGGGTGAAGCTGTTGGTGATTTAAAATAGCTAGAATCCTAATGTAAGTTTATAATGAAATGTCTGACAAGACTTTAACATGGGACTCTCCTAATGATTTTGTAATGTTTTGACAATATTGAAAATATGTTTTAAAAAAAGCTAACAAATGCAGCTTTCCCCTAAGCAAAATATCCCATATGTTTAAAAAAAAAACTTTTAAAATGCCAAAAGCTCTAACCACAGTGCAGGATGATACAATTGTATGATTTCTTTAAATAAATGATCCTTTCGATAAGATAAATAGTAAGAAAGGTAGAAATCTTTAAAGTCTTGAGTTTATAATGCAACTGCCTGGTAACTTTTAAAGGTATGTGACTGAGGGAATTGTCAAAGATCTCTCAACTGTGGCAAAATGTATCCTGAATGATCCTATTAGAGTAGTTAAAAAGGATATTTAAAACCTTAATAAGTTTAAACCACAAAGAAAAAAGTGAGTATTATACTAAATAGGGTATCGAATGTGCTCCCTTTAGACAGCTATTACTAGCATTCATCATTTCCTGCTCCAGTTGAGGGAGTTTTGACAATTCCCTTTACAAGTCACCTTTAAAGTTATTCTGCAAGCAGACAAAGCCGCAATATTGATTTGAGTTGTCCACACATTAGCTCAGATGATTGCAAGTCAGTATGACTTCTGTCTTCTGTTCTGAGCTTTCCATTTGTTCAACCTCAAGAAATTAAAAATTAACACTTTCCTTTTGTACACTGCTATTTTCCCAAAGATATTTCACAGACTTAATTTCATAAAATACATAAATACTCCTTAGTTTCTCCATTTCAAATACAATGAAACTGAGGCCTTGAGAGCTTAAATTATCCATTCAGTTAAGCTGTGTGAGAATTTCTAAAGTTGATTCACTAAAATGCCCACCTCCCATCCTCACTCTTCCCTTTCCTCTCTCCCATTCTTCTTTCATTCTTTCTATTGTTGCTGTTTTTTCATGTCTGACTCTTTGACAACCCCGTGGACTGTATCCTACCAGAGTCCTCTGTCCATGTGATTTCCTAGGCAAGATACTGGAGTGGGTTGCCATTTCCTTCTCCATGAAATCTTCCCCACCCAGGGATCAAACCTGCATCTCCTGCATTGCAGGTGGATGCTTTACCACTGAGCCACCTGGGAAGCCCCTTCATTCTTTCTATAGATAGAACAAAAGGTTTTTTTCTTCTTATAACCTTGCTGTAACAAGCTAGCAAATAAGATGTTGCCAAGTATCATGAATTATAAGATGGGTGTATAAAGTTGTTAATTTTAATTTTAATTTATCTGTTTATTTTTAGTAATTCAGATAATTTGTAAGTAAACTTTACATAGATGGGACACACATTAAAATTCAAAATAAATATTTCTTTTATTATTAGGCTTCATTTTAATCAATATACTTCAAAGCTTATATTTATGCCTATTTTACATTTTCAGAGACAATTACCTGCATCAGTCCTGTTGAGTTCCAAAGACAATAAATTCATAACTTACTTGCATTAAGAGGTAGGAGGATGGTTAATGTTCAAGATACACTCATGGTTTGATTGGTATTAGAGGCTGAGGGAAATTTTAACATAAATAAATGATGGTTCTACTCAGAGACATATTCAGTATGCTTCCCAAATTATATAATAAGGAAAGGAAGCAAGCAATATATAGATTTTACATTATGTTTTAATTATTTTTCCCTTTTTGGGGATCAGAGTATAAAATTTATGGACTCATTGCATGGGAAGAAATGTGTCATGCTCCAAAATTTTAGACCCATGAGGAATTTCAGACATTAGCTGTGAAAATACTTCATTTGTAGTGAAAAAACCAAGCCTGCAAGAGTTTCTAGCATGTGACAATAATCCTGGTAAAGGAGATTTTAAATTAACTCATATTCAATTTTCTCTATAATTTTTAAATGAACTCTATTTATTTTTCAGATGAAGTGATATCTAATTAACTGCCATTATACTGTTCCAGTCACCTTTAAGAAAAGTACATAGGTGTAGCCTGTAATGAGATGTGTATTTAGTTTTCCGGTGGCTCAGATGGTGAAGAGTCTGCCTGCAATATGGGAGACCTGGGTTCAACTCCTGGGTCAGGAAGATCCCCTGGAGAAGGAAATGGCAACCCACCCCAGTATTCTTGCCTGGAAAATCCCATGGACAGAGGAGCCTGGCGGGCTACAGTCCATGGGGTTGCAAAGAGACACAACTTCACTAAATGATTTAACTGTACTCATAGAGTCTCATAAGATTTCCCTGGTGGCTCAGAGGTAAAGAATCTGCCTACAATGCAGGAGATGCAGGAGACAAGGGTTTGATTACTGGGTTGGGAAGATCTCCTGGAGAAGAAAATGGCAACCCACTCTAGTATTCTTGCCTGGGAAATCCCATGGACAGAGGAGCCTGACAGGCGGGCTGCAGAATTAAACACAACTTAACACTACAACATAGAGTCTCATGGTGATTAATAATAACTCTCCTTTGAGTAAGAAAATAGATGGGAAATTTTAAATATAAAATCTTGTTTATTTTTTGTCAATTAAAGTAATTGGACTCTTTTTATTTTAATATTTAAAATTATGTAATCCAAAATAACAATTTAATAAATTGCATAAATCTACTTTAAAAATCATGTTTAAAAATCAGTTAACCAAATAAATTTCCAAGTAATGCTAAAGAATCCATAAAATTTATAGCTATCATTGCTTAGCTTGCCTATAGTATTTTTTAAATCAGTCTTTCTTGTCTCAGCCTACTCTATCATAAGTGCATTTGTAGTATTTCAATATGTTTACCCTACATTTCTACTTGTGAATTTTCTTTTTGCTCTATATAAAAAGTTTTAATTCTGAAAGCAATCAGCCTCCACTGTTTTCTGTTATACTTGCTTTTGATCAGTAGGCCTCTTAGCCAAGGCCTTGTAAGGACATTCAATCATTATAATGTTTATGGTACAGGAAAGTTTGCAAGCTTTCCCAATACTCCTCTCTGGTTTCAATGCTGTAATGTTATTTTAACTCCAATTTGTTTCTGATTTTGGTATCTGTGGCTCTGATGCCAAGTTATTTGCCCCAGAAGCTTCTCATTATGCTCAATTAGAAAATACATCTTCTTTAAAGTTTTGTCATACATTATCAACCTTAAGATTTTAAGGATAGTTTTAAAACACTTAGAAATATAACCATCATATGTTTTAAAACACTATCATAAGCTATACATTATTTTCATTAAGAATTAACCAATAAATATGAGTTATTAACTTCTGTGTCTTAGTAATACACACCATACCTGAATAAAGTTGGTATTTAGTAATGCTTTTTCAAACAGAGATGAACTTAAAGAGCTACAATCATGCAGCATTCTTTATTCATGCATGAAGATCATTGTTCAGAATTCTCCTCTAGTAGACATTTTCTACTTTAAGATACTTAAATTTTTCTTTAAAGTTTATCCTTAAAATTATGATTAAGTGAAGCATATCATTTAATTTAAACTTTTTCAGAGTTTAAATGTGTTCATATTGGCTTTCATAATATATAGACTTGTCTGATATGGATATTTAGGAACAAATACATAAAATGATGTATATTGTTATTTCACTATGATATATTTCATTTATCTAGAGGTAGTAGGACAGGAATATTTCATCTTCATAAAGCAGCCTTGTAAAATCATCCATATTTATTATTTTGCATTTTTATTGCTCTATTTCCCTAAGGAGCTAAAGATGTTTTATTAATTTTTTCACTCTAATAATAAAACAAAAACAAAAAAAACCCTCTGAGGTAGGTAAATATGCAAAAAGCCATACCCAAGGGTGTTTTTCCTGTGTAAATTTAATCTGTGTTAAGAAAGACGAAAGCATTTAATCTCTTGAACATCCAAGACAGAAACACTGAATATATCATATATTGTCTTAAAAAAAATCAATACCAAAGGGTATCTAGAGCTGGCATACACTAGCAATAATTAGACTTTTGTTTTTTGACTCTATGGATATACCTGGACTTGGAGTAAGAATGTAATGTTTAAATTTTACATGAAGAACCTCTATAAATTCTATTCAACATTCTTTAAAATTGCAGTATGTATCTTAAGAACACAGAAATACTGAACTTAAAAAAATCATGTGCAAAAACCAATTTTAATAATATAGGTATGCATAATTATTATTCATTATTTTATATCCTAGTGATATTTTATGACCTTACTTATGTAGACATTAAGGAAACAAAAATAATTTTTCTGCCAGTCATTTTAATTTAAAAAGGTATAAAATAGATAAAAACTGAGATTGTGGGATAACTGTAATTTTTATATTTTACTATGGGAAAATAAGGAAATTCAAGACTCCAAAAACTATTCATAACTCTTTTTCTCATACCGATACTTACCATCCTTGAGTTAAGGAAAATGAAGAAAAAGTATAAAGATGTTTAGCAAGAGCATGTTTTCCTTTTATTAAGAGGAAAAACTAGAGATTAAATATGCAGCAGTCAAGCAGAGATTAAACACAGTACAGTCACTTACTAGAATAGTATGTAAGCTATTACAGTAACAGCAATGAATTCAAAATTGATTATTAAGTGAAAAAAGAAAATTACAAAATTTTACTTATACTATTATTGAAATAGCAGAGATTTCACTGATACAACTTGAAAGAAATCACTCTATTGCCCAACTGAAATAATTATAGGCAATCTTTTCCTTTAACTTTCACATCCATTTAGCTACCACTCCATATTAATCTGGGGCTTCCCTGGTAGCTTAGCTGGTAAAGAATCTGCCTGCAATATAAGAGACCCTGGTTCAATTCCTGGGTCAGAAAGATCCCCTGGAGAAGGGATATGCTACCCACTCCAGTATTCTTGCCTGGGGAATCCCCATGGACAGAGGAGCCTGACTGACTACAGTCCATGGAGTTGAATAGAGTCAGACATGATTGAGCAACTAAGCACAGCACACTATATTAATCTGCCTCTTTCATATTCTCTCCCCAATTCAATATACTCCTTCAGAATAACTGCTTTTTTTTTTTTCTGTTTTATGCATTTAAATTCTATGTATTGAAAGGAAGGCCCTCCATTCACTGATCCTTCCTACCTCTCCATACTAACAATTGTTCCCTCTCCAACAACACATGGCATACACATCATATATATAAATAAATAGCTTAAAATTTCAGAAAAATACCATGCATTTCCATAATTTTGCAATACTAGATATATCTATCATTCTTTGAAATTCTGTTCTCTTCTGTTGAGTTGCTGATATTCATTTTTAGGACTCTTCTCAAGTGTTCACATTCTCTGGTAGCACCCCTTTTGCTTTTCATTACCCCAATCATTAACTGTCACATTTTAAGTTACAGTGACATGGTAGGCAGTTGATATAGTATCAGATTCTTCTTTATCTTTGCAAGTTCCATAATAGAAACAGTACTATATATAGCAAAACATCAACCCATTTTTGAGCATAAAGTTAGATAGGGACAAATAGAGATTGTTTTATGTCTTAGTAGAAGGCAATGGCACCCCACTCCAGTACTCTTGTCTGGAAAATCCCATGGATGGAGGAGCCTGGTAGGCTGCAGTCTATGGGGTCGCTTAGAGTCGGACACGACCGAGCTACTTGCCTTTCACTTTTCACTTTCATCCACTGGAGAAGGAAATGGCACCCCACTCCAGTGTGGCCACTCCAGAAGTGGCCGCGCAGCGCGGCGCCCAGAGTCCGCGGCCGCGGCGCCCCGAGGAGTCAAGCAGCCACGGCATATCACAGCTTCCTGGTGGAGTCCATCAGCTGTCACGCCTGGAACAAGGACCGCACCCAGATCGCCATCTGCCCCAACAACCACGAGGTGCACATCTATGAGAAGAGCGGGAACAAGTGGGTCCAGGAGCACGAACTCAAGGAGCACAACTGGCAGGTGACAGGCATTGACTGGGTCCCAGAGACTAACTGCATCGTGACGCGGTACAGACCGCAACGCCTATGTGTGGACGCTGAAGGGCCGCACGTGGAAGCCCACGCTTGTCATCCTGCGCATCAACCACGCCGCTCGCTGTGTGCGCTGGGCCCCCAGTGAGAAAAAGTTCGCTGTGGGCAGTGGCTCCCGTGTCACCTCCATCTGCTAT
>NW_011494926.1:1774030-1803680 GCF_000754665.1 Bison bison bison | reverse complement strand
TCCATCTGCTATTTCGAGCAGGAAAATGACTGGTGGGTGTGCAAGCACATCAAGAAGCCCATCCGCTCCACCGTCCTCAGCCTCGACTGGCACCCCAACAACGTGCTCCTGGCCGCTGGCTCCTGTGACTTCAAATGCCGGATCTTCTCAGCCTACATCAAGGAGGTAGAGGAGCGGCCAGCACCCACCCCGTGGGGCTCCAAGATGCCGTTCGGGGAGCTGATGATGTTCAAATCCAGCAGTAGCTGCGGCTGGGTGCACGGCATCTGCTTCTCGGCCAACGGCAGTCGTGTGGCCTGGGTCAGCCATGACAGCACTGTGTGCCTGGCCGATGCTGACAAGAAGATGGCCGTCGCGACTCTGGCCTCTGAAACGCTGCCGCTGCTGGCCGTCACCTTCATCACGGAGAACAGTCTGGTGGCAGCGGGCCACGACTGCTTCCCGGTGCTCTTCACCTACGACAGCGCCGCGGGGAAGCTGAGCTTCGGTGGGCGGCTGGACGTGCCCAAGCAGAGCTCGCAGCACGGCCTCACGGCCCGCGAGCGCTTCCAGAACCTCGACAAGAAGGCGAGCTCTGAGGGCAGCGCGGCGGCAGGCGCCGGCCTGGACTCGCTGCACAAGAACAGCATCAGCCAGACCTCGGTGCTGAGTGGGGGAAAGGCCAAGTGCTCGCAGTTTTGCACCACCGGCATGGACGGCGGCATGAGCATCTGGGACGTGAAGAGCCTGGAGTCTGCCCTGAAGGACCTCAAAATCGTATGACCTGCGAGCAGTGTGCTGCCCTTGGCCCAGGCTGAAGAAGCGGGTCGGGGAGGCTGAGGCCGCTTTGCTGAGTTTCTAGGGTACCGGGTGGGGTCCCCACGGGGGCTGTTCCCGCAGGAGGGGAGGGATGGGAGGCTGCTTCTTGGCTCTGGAAGGAACGATTGTTTTTTTCTCGAAGAAATGCTTTAATTGTAAAAACTGTTCTCAAAGCACTCGTGGTCATGAACTGCTTCAGAACATGAAGGTAATAAAAACGCAACTATAGACAAAAAAAAAAAAAAAGAGAGAGAGAGAGAGAATTCCAAAGATGGGGGAGCCTGGTAGGCTGCCCTCTATGGGGTCACACAGAGTCGGACATGACTGAAGCGACTTAGCAGCAGCAGCAGTGCTACATTACCAAGAAACTTTACAATGTCCTTATTCTGTTGTTTTTATAAAAGACAAAAATTGAAGAAAAAAAAAACAATTAAAAATAGGCAAAGGACCTAAACTGACATTTTTCCAAAGAATGTACGTTTTCCAAAAAATGCACAAAAGCCCAACGTGTATGTGGAAAGATGTTCAACATCACCAGTCATTAGAAAAATGCAAACTAAAACCACAAAGAAATATCACCTCACATCTGTTGGAATGGCTAGCATTAAAAAGATAAGAAACTACAAAAACCCAGTGAAGATATGGAGAAGGAGAACTCTTGTGTACTGCTAGTGCAAGTGTCAATTGGTACAGACACTATAGATGAAAGTATGAAGGTTTCACAAAAAATTAAATATAAGACTAATATGTGATCCACCACTTCAGTATTCTTGCCTTGAGAACCCCATGAACAGTATGAAAAGGAAAAATGATAGGATACTGAAAGAGGAACTCCCCAGGTCGGTACGTGCCCGATATGCTACTGGAGATCAATGGAGAAATAACTCCAGAAAGAATTAAGGGATGGAGCCAAAGCAAAAACAATACCCAGTTGTGGATGTGACTAGTGACAGAAGCAAGATCTGATGCTGTAAAGAGCAATATTGCATAGGAACCTGGAATGTTAGGTCCATGAATTAAGACAAATTGGAAGTGGTCAAACAGGAGATGGCAAGAGTGAATGTCGATATTCTAGGAATCAGTTAACTAAAATGGACTGGAATGGGTGAATTTAACTGAGATGACCATTATATCTACTACTGTGGGCAGGAATCCCTTAGAAGAAATGGAGTAGCAATCATGGTCAACAGAAGAGTCCAAAATGCAGTACTTGGATGCAATCTCAAAAACGACAGAATGATCTCTGTTCATTTCCAAGGCAAAACATTCAATATTACAGTAGTCCAAGTCTATGTCCCAACCAGTAACGCTGAAGAAGCTGAACTTGAACGGTTCTACGAAGAACTCCAAGACCTTTTAGAACTAACAGTCAAAATAGATGTCCCTTTCATTACAGGAGACTGGAATGCAAAAATAGGAAGTCAAGAAACACCTGGAGTAACAGGCAAATTTGGCCTTGGAATACAGAATGAAGCAGGGCAAAGACTAATAGAGTTTTGCTAAGAAAATGCACTGGTCATAACAAACACCCTCTTCCAACAACACAAGAGAAGACTCTATACATGGACATCACCAGATGGTCAACACCGAAATCAGATTGATTATATTCTTTGCAGCTAAAGATGGAGAAGCTCTATACAGTCAGCAAAAACAAGACTGGGAGCTGACTGTGGCTCAGATCATGAACTCCTTATGGCCAAATTCAGACTTAAATTGAAGAAAGTAGGGAAAACCACTAAACCATTCAGGTATGACCTAAATTAAATTCATTATGATTATACAGTGGAAGTGAGAAATAGATTTAAGGGACTAGATCTGATAGAGTGCCTGATGAACTATGGAATGAGTTTCGTGACATTGTACAGGAGACAGGGATCAATACCATCCCCATGGAAAAGAAATGCAAAAAAGCAAAATGGCTGTCTGGGGAGGCCTTACAAATAGCTGTGAAAATAAGAGAAGCAAAAAGCAAAGGAGAGATATAAGCATCTGATTGCAGAGTTCCAAAGAATAGCAAGGAGAGATAAAAAAAGCCTTCCTCAGTGATCAATGCAAAGAAATAGAGGAAAACAACAGAATGGGAAAGACTAGAGATCTCTTCAAGAAAATTAGAGATATCAAGGGAACATTTCATGCAAAGATGGGCTTGATAAAGGATAGAAATGGTATGGACTTAACAGAAGCAGAAGATATTAAGAAGAGGTGGCAAGAATACACAGAAGAACTGTACAAAAAAGATCTTCACGACCCAGATAATCACGATGGTGTGATCACTGACCTAGAGCCAGACATCCTAGAATGTCCTTAGAAAGCTTCACCATTTACAAAGCTAGTGGAGGTGATGGAATTCCAGTTGAGCTGTTTCAAATCCTGAAAGATGATGCTGTGAAAGTGCTGCACTCAATATGCTAGCAAATTTGGAAAACTCAGCAGTGGCCACAGGACTGGAAAAGGTCAGTTTTCATTCCAATCCCAAAGAAAGGCAATGCCAAAGAATGCTCAAACTACTGCACAATTGCACTCATCTCACATGCTAGTAAAAGTAATGCTCAAAATCCTCCAAGTCAGGTTTAAACAATATGTGAACCGTGAAATTCCTGATGTTCAAGCTGGTTTAAGGAAAGGCAGAGGAACCAGAGATCAAATTGCCAATATCCCCTGGATCATGGAAAAAGCAAGAGAGTTCCAGAAAAACATCTATTTCTGCTTTATTGACTATGCCAAAGCCTTTGACTGTGTGGATCACAATAAACTGGAAAATTCTGAAAGAGATGGGAATATCAGACCACCTGATCTGCCTCTTGAGAAATTTGTATGCAGGTCAGGAAGCAACAGTTCGAATTGGACATGGAACAGCAGACTGGTTCCAAATAGGAAAAGGAGTATGTCTACGCTGTATATTGTCACTCTATTTAACTTCTATGCAGGGTACATCATGAGGAATGCTGGGCTGGAAGAAGCACAAACTGGAATAAAGATTGCTTGGAGAAAAATCAAAAACCTCAGATACGCAGATGACACCACCCTTATGGCTGAAAGTGAAAAGGAACTAAAAAGCCTCTTGATGAAAGTGAAAAAGAGCATAGTGAAAAGGTTGGCTTAAAGCCCAACATTCAGAAAACTAAGATCATGGCATCTGGTCCCATCACTTCATGGGAAATAGATGGGGAAACCATGGAAACAGTGTCAGACTTTATTTTTTTGGTCTCCAAAATCACTGCAGATGGTGATTGCAGCCATGAAATTAAAAGATGCTTACTCCTTGGAAGGAAAGTTATGACCAACCTAGATAGCATATTCAAAAGCAGAGACATTACTTTGCCAACAAAGGTCTGTCTAGTCAAGGCTATGGTTTTTCCTGTGGTCATGTATGGATGTGAGAGTTGGACTGTGAAGAAGGCTGAGTGGGGAAGAATTGATGCTTTTGAACTGTGGTGTTGGATAAGACTCTTGAGAGTCCCTTGGACTGCATGGAGATCCAACCAGTCCATTCAAAAGGAGATCAGTCTGGGTGTTTTTTGGAAGGACTGATGCTAAAGCTGAAACTCTAATACTTTGCCCACCTCATGCAAAGTGTTGACTCATTGGAGAAGACTCTGATGCTGGGAGGGATTGGGGGCAGAAGGTGAAGGGGACAACAGAGGATGAGATGGCTAGATGGCATCACCGACTCGATGGATATTAGTCTGAGTGAACTCTGGGTGTTGGTGATGCACAGGGAGGCCTGGCGTGCTGTAATTCATGGTGTCGCAAAGAGTCAGACATGACTGAACAACTGAACTGAAATGAACTGAATTCCATTTTTGGGAATACATCAAATAAAACAAACAAAAAAAATCTAACTAGAAAATATATCTGCACCCCATGTTCATCACAGACTTACTTATAAAAGCCAAGACAAGGAAACCATCTAAATGTCTGTTGATGATGAAGTTATTAAATTAAGATTGTCGCTGTTTAGTCACTAAGTCATGTCTGATGCTTTGTGGATATTTGAGATAAAGATTAAATATGAATATTATTCAGCCTTAAAAATAAGGAATTCTTACCATTCATGACAACTGGATAAACTTTGAAGTCATAAACCTAAGTGAAATAAGTCAGACAGAGAAATACAGATACTGCAGGAGCTCATTCAAGTGTGGAATCAAAAAAAACAAACTCATAGAAAAAGAGATCAGCCTTGTGGTCACCAGAGGTACAGGGTGGAGGGAAGGGGAATCAGAAGGTGTTCAAAGCTACAAACTTCCAATTATAAAATAAAAAAGGACTTAGGATATGATTTATCACATGCTGACTACAGTTAACATTGCCCTATAATACACAGGAATGTTTTAAAGAGAGTAAATCCTAAGAGTTCTTATCACAAGGAGAGCTCTTTTTCTTTCCTTCTTTCCTTTTTTATTACATCTATATGACATGCTAAATGTTATCTGAACCTATTCTTTCAAATTACATGTAACTCCAACCATCAGGCTGTATGTATTTAACCTGCACAGTGAGGTACATCAATTATATATCTTAATAAAACTAAGAAAATAAATGTGAAACAATAAAATAATGATGACTCATGAGTAGAATATTTAATTAATCATAATAATCAAAGTAGTCAGGACAGGGTGATATAAAGAGAATATATTTAAAAATCTCTATACTCTCAATGAATGATAGGAAATTTACATTTTTAAAGTATACTATTTGTAACTTTTTAAAGTATATTAAAAACAGGAAATAATTAGGTATGGATTAGAGTTCCCTGGTGGCTTAGATGGAAAAGAATCTACCTCCAAAGCAGGAAACCCAGGTTTAATCCCTGGATTGAGAAGATCCCTTGGAGAAGGAAATGGCTACCCACTCCAGTATTCCCGCCTAGAGAATTTCACAGACAGAGGAGCCTAGTGTGCTACAATCCATGGTGTACAAAGAGTCAGAAATGACTGAGTGACTTTCACTTTTCATACATACTAATCAAATATAATGTATGCTTACTATAAAACACTGATGAAAGAAATTTAAAAAGAAAAATAAATGGAAAGATGTTCTGTGTTCATTGATTGAAAAACTCAATATAGTTAAGCTGTAAATCTTTCTGATACTCATCTACAGATTAAACACAATCATAATTAAATCCCAGAACGGATTTTGAATTGAATCTAGAAATTGTATGAAAAATTAAAGGATCAGGAATAAAAAAAATAATTTTAAAAATCTAAACAAAGTTGGATGACTCATACTACTTGATTTCAAGAGCTATGATAAAGCCATGTTAATCAGCAGACTATGCTTTGAAATAAGAATTAACAAATATATCAATGGTTCAGAGTAGAAACACAACCCATATATCTGATCAGTTAATTTTTGGCAAGGATGCTATTGCAGGCTGTTTGGACTACCATAACAGAATACCACAGACTGAGTGGCTCATAGAACAAAAATGTGTTTTCCTCAGAGTTCTAGAGGCTGGAAGTCTAACATCAAGGTGTGAGCAGGGTAACTTTTGGGTGAAGGCTCTCCAGCTTGCAGATGGCTGCCTTGTTGTGTCTTCACATGACCTTCGCATGGTGCAAATGTGGAGAGAAAAAGGGCTCTGGCATCTCATGGTCCTATTGGATCACAGCCTCAGTCTTAAAATCTCATTTTGTTTCACAAACACTTTAAACAGACTATCTCCAATTATAGTCACACTGGGGATTAGGGCTTCACCATATGAATTCTGGGGAAACACAATTCAATCTATGATAGGTACCAAAAGTAAGAGTTGGACCATAAAGAAGGCTGGGCACCAAAGAATTGATGCTTTCGAACTGTGGTGCTGAGGAAGACATTGACTGCAAGGAGATCAAACCAGTCAATCCTAAAGGAAATCAACACTAAATATTCATTGGAAGGACTGATAATGAAGCTGAAGCTCCAATACTTTGGTCATCTGATGCAAAGAGTCGATTCGTTGGAAAAGTCCCTGATTCTGGGAAAGATTGAAGGTAGAAGGAGAAGAGAGAGGCAGAGGATGAGATGGTTAGACAGAATCCCTGACTCAAAGGATGTGAATCTGAGCAAACTGAGGGAGATAGTGAAGGACAGACAGGATGGGGAACCCCGGCATGCTGCAGTTCATGGGTTTGCAAAGAGTCAGACATGACTAACAACTAAACAATGAAACAACCACCAAATGGAGGCAGAATGGACTTTTGAAAACATGATATATGTGCAGTTGGGTATTGATATGAAAAAGGGAGAGTGAAACAGACTCACTGATTCATATTAGCCACAATTAAAAACAGAACAAAACAACAACAAAAAAAACAGCACAGTGTGGGTCCCAGACCTAAACTTAAAACAGAAATATGATAAAGCATCCAGAAAATAGATAATAGGAAGTCTTTGTTACTTTAGGTATGGTAAAGACTTTTTAGATATAACACTAATTACAGAACAGATAAAATAAAAAAATGATAGCTTTCATTCCACCAAATATAAAAAAGCAAATCATTGGAATAGAGAAGTTGAGGACAAATCACAGTAACTGCAATAATATCTTCAAGTTTGGAAATATTTTATATCTCCTTCTAAATAAACATGAAATTTCCTATTTCTTTTATCACCCTTCTTAGCTTATACTCCTTTAATATAAAACCAGTAATATGTGATTATATTTCAATATATTTGAGAATTGGTTATATAAAATACAAATTGTTAGGTAGTACAGTAAATGGTCAAAATTAAGGTTCAGTAATATTTTTCTTTAATGATCTAGAGAGTAAATATTTTAGGCTTGGCTAAGCATAAATTACTGCTGCAACTAAATTCTGTCATTAGAACTCGAGAAAAGCCACAGGTAATAAGTAAATGCAGAGAAGGCAATGGCACCCCACTCCAGTACTCTTGCCTGGAAAATCCCATGGATGGAGGAGCCTGGTGGGCTGCCGTCTCTGGGGTCGCACAGAGTCGGACACAACTGAAGCGACTTAGCAGCAGCAGCAGCAATAAGTAAATGAATTAGATGTGGCCAAGTCCCAGTAGAACTTTATTTACAAAAATAATGGCCACTTTAGGCTCATAGTTTGGCAAAAGTGAATTAAAAAATTATCCTAGCACTTCTTGGTTACTAGTAGGCAGTATAAAATCAAGAAAATGACATAACTGTGAATATTGTAGTTTTTTCATAAACCATAAATATCCTCTGATTTTATTTGCTTATACATTTTTGAATGTTTTTGTTTGCTTTTGTTCTTCCATGTATTCTAGTGAAAGAATACTAAAGAATTAGAGTTTCACATTCTGGTTTTCCTATGAAATATTTATTAAATTTGATTTGAATAACTTAAATTTTCTAAGTCTCAGTTTCTTCTGCAAATGTAAAATGTGATAATAAAAGCATGAGGATTATATAATGCAAAAACCCTGTTGTAATCTAAAAAAGCACTATGCACACCTCGCATTGCCTATTCTGACTCGCCCTCCACCCATTCTCCATGGCTGCATCCCTTCCAATTCTGATTAGACTCTACTACACAGGCTGATCAATGGCATTCCTGGGCATCTCACCTTCACTCCAAAAGGCTGATTCTCTGCTTTAATACAACCATTACCTAAATGCTAATGTTATCTAAATTGGTGTCTCTACACTGTTTGCCCTTGGCTCAAGTAATCCTTTCTACCCATACTACTGACGTATCTTCCACAAACTCATTACTGAACTACTTTAAAAACACAGTGATTTACTGCTATCTAGGGATACAAATTTGAACTCCTTACAGTGGCCTACAGAAACCTTCCCTGGCTCTTCAGCCAGCACACAGCATAACTTTTGCTGTTCCAGGCTCCTTGGCACTTTGGATTAAGGAGTGTCAGCTGGCATAGAGTCACAGGGGTTGCCTCTTACCCAACTGTCCCCTCCCTCCACCTGGCTGGCACAGGCACAGCTGCTGCGAGCCCATGTTCTTGTGTGTGTGTGTCTGTCTGTCTGTCCTCACTTTTTAGGTGCCAAACCAAAAGCCAGCCACGTGGCTCCAACATCCATTTGTAAGCCCATGTCACCATGTCTACATGGGTGACAGGTGTACAAAATACGTTATATTTATTACTACTATAGGGCTTCCCTGGTGGCTCAACTGTAAAGAATCCACCTGAAATGCAGGAGACATGGATGGGGGAGCCCCAGGTTCAATCCCTGGGTCAGAAATATTCCCTGGAGTAGGCAATGGCAACCCACTCCAGTATTCTTGCCTGGAGAATCCCATGGACAGAGGAGCCTGCTGGGCTACAGTCCATGGCGTTGCAAAAGAGCTGGACACAACTGAGCAACTAAACAACAAAAAACAACAAATTGCTACTATGCCCAGGAAAAAATGGTATTTTAGCCCTTCTTTTTTTTTATATCAAAGGTCTTGAGGTTGAAACAAAGTTCTTGGTGTGGCATATAGAATCGTATCCCAAATTAATTTAACACTCTTATCTCCTATCACTTTCTCCTGTATTTCACATGTGTCCTATTGTCTAGTCACTCCCATTATTCTTAGAATAAGCAGTAGATATTCAGGGTTCATTTAATGCTGCTTCCTCTGCCCTTCAGACATCTCCTTATGTGTTACAATGCCATTTCTTATGTAGGTCTTATTTGTGTGTCTCCTACAGTGAAAATTGATTACTTTCTCTCCTGCGCAGCACATTGTACTTATCTCTACATGAGAACTCAGTTTCTGTTATACACTATCTCACAAACCTACATTCACTACAAATATATTGTTTTGGGTCGTCCCACATATCCTTCTTTTTATCTCCATTTTCTAGGTGAGAGCCTGGAATAGATGTTCAGGAGTATCTGTTAAATATGAAGCAAAGTTATGAAAACAGACATGATTTTATCTCATGGAACACAAAAGCTCTACTTTGGCATTTCCAGGCTCAGTGTCCTCCTCTATACTTTCTTCATTTATAAAAAATAATGATTGCTGATAACTTTCTAATAAATTGAGGTAGTTGAAAATATTCTAGTCTTGAAACCACAGGAGCCAGGAATTTAAATATATTCAAATAATTTATCCAATGATCAATTGCTCATATTTTCCTCATTTTTTGCTGAAATTTTGTTTCCTTATCCCTTATATGTCTTATTTGGGTTTTCTGATACGAGTTGACAGTTTGATCAATAAGAGAATGAAAAAGAAAATTATAAAGTTACTACCTATTTAGTGCTATCTGTTGTTATATTTCTCTTTACTAGTTACCCAAGTAGCAGCTTTTAAAATTTTACTTATAATAGATGGGGAAACAGGGGAAACAGTGAGAGACTTTATTTTGGGGGCTCCAAAATCACTGCAGATGCTGACTGCAGCCATGAAATAAAAAGACCCTTGCTCCTTGGAAGCAAGTTGTGACCAACCGAGATGGCATATTAAAAAGCAGAGACATTACTTTGCCAACAAAGGTCTGTCTAGTGAAAACTATGATTTTTCCACTAGTCATGTATGGATGTGAGAATTGGACCATAAAAAAATTGAGCACCTAAGAATTGGTGCCTTTGAATTGTGGTGTTAGAGAAGACTCCTGAGAGTCTCTTGAACTCCAAGGCAATCCAACCCATCCATCCCAAAGGAAATCAGTCTTGAATACTCATTGGAAGGACTGATGCTGAAGCTGAAGCTCCAGTACTTTGGCTACCTGATAGGAAGAACTGACTCATTTGAAAAGACCCTGATGCTGGGAACAATTGAAGGCAGGAGGAGAAGGGGAAGACAGAGGATGAGATGGTTGTATGGCATCAGTGACTCACTGGACCTGAGTTTGAGTAAACTCCGGGAGTTGGTGATGGACCAGGAGGCCTAGAGTGCTGCAGTCTATGGGGTCACAGAGTCGGACACAACCAAGCGACTGAACAGAACTGGGTGCTTTCCTGTATGTTTTCTGCCCTCCCTGCCATTTTTTTTTAAAATATGTTGCAAGTCTCTGATCTAACTTCTTAATCATATCAATATGTTTCCTACTCTGAAGAAAAGTTTACGATCTTTTCAAGGCCGTTATTTGTCAATTTGATAGAGTCTAGACCCAGATTGGATAAGTGTTTAAGAATGAGCCTGGAAATGCATGTCAGGGTAATTGAGACTTCTCTGCTTTTCGTATTTTTTCTGGCATCCCGATTTCCAAAGACTTAAAACACAAAGAAAATCATTACAACTGCAACTGGGAATATCTTTCCCACTGAATCCTTTTAATTTCTGGTAATTTGCTATATCAAAATTACCAAAAATTTCTCAATGCTGCACATGAGCATTGTATCCCTGAAAACAGTGGCTATCAGTCTAAAAAGGCTGTTTTACATCTATGGGTCCCCCCTTCATCTTGGCATGCCAGTCTACCAAAAGGAGAATAATAAAAGGTGTATTTATTGAAATATTTATTGCAATATATGTTCTTATATTTTCTGATTTTTTCTAAAGCATATACAGATAGCATCTGTTTCATACATACATACACACAAAATTTTATATACATACATACACACATGAAATGGTTTGCTTGGTCAAACTTGTATTTCTATGATAGATTCATATCTGGGCCACCTATCTTTCCGCGACTGAAATGCTAAATTCTGGAGACCAAAGAAAGCTCTTTGAAGAGGAGACTGGCATATGAATTTAAGGGTTTATGAAATATAGTTAATTTGTAGAAAATTTTAAATGTCAATTTAGGAAGTGACAACATTTCAAATAAAAAAAGAGTGGAGGATTACTCAATGTTTTGTTCAGAGACATTATGTTTTTGAATATATAGGAAAGACTGGAAGACAGACAAAAGTAAAAAATATCAATCAGGCAGATGGATTGGAGGCAATCATAAGAGGGAAAATAGAATACTGGTTATACCAGCTGTTATGAGAATTTTTAAAAAATCGAATGGTACTGGATAAAAGAAAAAAATAAAGCAAAGGATGGGTAAAGGAATTTAGAGATTAATTCAATAGGATAGGTAAGGGGCTGGAAAGGTTTAAAGTTAACTCCTTAAAAGTCTAGGGGAGCTGTGTTTCAGAGTAATTATGTGGCCTATAACTGAAATAGGGCTTCCCTGGTGGCTAAAGAATCTGCCTGCAATGCTAGAGACCTGGGTTTGATCCCTGGGTTGGGAAGATTCCCTGGAGGAGGGCATGGCAACCCCATTTAGTATTCTTGCCTGGAGAATCCCCTTAGACAGAGCAGCCTGGCAGGCTACAATCCATGGGGTTGCAAAGAGTTGGACATGACTGAGCAACTAAACTGAAATAAAGGGGATTTTTAAATCCCTGCTCTAAGATCAACTTCTACTAAATCAAAGTATCACTATACACAGAAATACTAAGAGGAAAAGTGATTAGAATAACAAAGATTTGAGCAATATACAGAAGATGACAGATATAATGGAAGGTACATTTTAAAAGCACCCATTTTCCTCCATATTCAGCACAATGGTGCTAGGCATCAGATGCTGTTGCTCTTCATGTACACTGTTCACCCATGTACTGATGAACTGATTGTTTGGAAGCAGAGCAGCATCCAGACCCCCAGTTCAATGAGCGTCAGACAGACTTTCTCTTTCACCTTCTCTGAATCTGATGCTTTTGAACTGTGATGTTGGAGAGGACTCTTGAGAGTCCCTTGGACTGCAAGGAGATCCAACCTAAAGGAAATCAGTCCTGAATATTCATTGGAAGGACTGATGCTGAAGCTGAAACTCCAAATCTTTGGCCACCTGATGTGAAGAACTGACTCATTTGAAAAGACCCTGATGCTGGGAAGGATTGAAGGCAGGAGAAAGGGACAACAGAGGATGAGATGGTTGGATGGCACCACCGACTCAAGGGACATGAGTTTGAGTAAGCTCTGGGAGTTGGTGATGGACAGGGAGGCCTGGCATGCTGCAGTCCATGGGGTTGAAGAGAGTTGGATATGACTGAGCTACTGAACTGAACTGAACTGAATTTTGGACAAGCATGTCACAGAAGACAAGCATGAGCAGCAAATGAGGCCTATGGCTTATTTACTTCCTGCCAGATGTTTTATTCTAGTTGCCCTGATTTCAGAGCTTTGTTGCTGTTTAGTTGTTAAGTTGTAACTGACTCTGTTACCCTATGGACTGTAGCCCATCAGGCTCCTCTGTCCATTGGATTTCCCTGGCCAGAATGCTGGAGTGGGTTGCCATTTAAATGTTGTCTATGATTTTTTTTTAATGTTCTGTTTATTGTCTTGCATGTGATTTGCATTTTCCAGCTATGTTGATTCTATTTGGGTTCAGTTTTCCAGTAACAGTTTTGGAAATATCTAACCTCACTTTCCATACTGAATGGGATTACTGCTGACTAATGAAATTTTATGTTAAAAACTTCATACACCATAAAGAATTGCCTTACTATACTGTTCTCCAAAAGTTATGTATTCACAGAGTTTTATAGTCAAATGTTTGAGTCAGTTACTTTGAGGGAAGTATATGTACCTTTTCAAGCCAGAGAAAAACTTAAAAATTCCAACATATGGAGGCTGAACAACACGCAGCTGAATAACAAACAAATCACAGAAGAAATCAAAAAAGAAATCAAAATTTGCATAGAAACAAATGAAAATAAAAACACAACAACCCAAAACCTGTGGGACACTGTAAAAGCAGTCCTAAGGGGAAAGTTTATAGCAATACAGGCATACGTCAAGAAACAAGAAAAAAGTCAAATAACCTAACTCTACACCTAAAGCAACTAGAAAAGGAAGAAATGAAGAACCCCAGGGTTAGTAGAAGGAAAGAAATCTTTAAAATTAGGGCAGAAATAAATGCAAAAGAAATAAAAGAGACCATAGCAAAAATCAACAAAGCCAAAAGCTGGTTCTTTGAAAGGATAAATAAAATTGACAAACCATTAGCCAGACTCATCAAGAAACAAAGGGAGAAAAATCAAATCAATAAAATTAGAAATGAAAATGGAGAGATCACAACAGACAACACAGAAATACAAAGGATCATAAGAGACTACTATCAGCAATTATATGCCAATAAAATGGACAACGTGGAAGAAATGGACAAATTCTTAGAAAGTACAACTTTCTAAAACTGGACGAGGAAGAAACAGAAAATCTTAACAGACCCATCGCAAGCACGGAAATTAACACTGTAATCAAAAATCTTCCAGCAAACAAAAGCCCAGGTCCAGACGGCTTCACAGCTGAATTCTACCAAAAATTTAGAGAAGAGCTAACACCTATCCTACTCAAACTTTTCCAGAAAATTTCAGAGGAAGGTAAACTTCCAAACTCATTCTATGAGGCCACCATCACCCTAATACCAAAACCTGACAAAGATGTCACAAAAAAAGAAAACTACAGGCCAATATCACTGATGAACATAGATGCAAAAATCCTTAACAAAGTTCTAGCAATCAGAATCCAACAACACATTAAAAAGATCATACACCATGACCAAGTGGGCTTTATCCCAGGGATGCAAGGATTCTTCAATATCCACAAGTCAATCAATGTATACACCACATTAACAAATTGAAAAATAAAAACCATATGATTATCTCAAAAGATGCAGAGAAAGCCTTTGACAAAATTCAACATCCATTTATGATAGGAACTCTCCAAAAAGCAGGAATAGAAGGAACAAACCTCAATATAATAAAAGCTATATATGACAAACCCACAGCAAACATTATCCTTAATGGTGAAAAATTGAAAGCATTTCCTCTAAAGTCAGAAACAAGACAAGGGTGCCCACTTTCACCATTACTATTCAACATAGTTTTGGAAGTTTTGGCCACAGCAATCAGAGCAGAAAAAGAAATAAAAGGAATCCAAATTGGAAAAGAAGAAGCAAACTCTCACTATTTGCAGATGACATGATCCTCTACATAGAAAACCCTAAAGACTCCACCAGAAAATTACTAGAACTAATCAATGATTATAGTAAAGTTGCAGGATATAAAATCAACACACAGAAATCCCTTGCATTCCTATACACTAATAATGAGAAAACTGAAAGAGAAATTAAGGAAACAATTCCATTCACCATTGCAACAGAAAGAATAAAATACTTAGGAATATATCTACCTAAAGAAACTAAAGACCTATATATAGAAAACTATAAAACACTGGTGAAAGAAATCAAAGAGGACACTAATAGATGGAGAAATATACCATGTTCATGGATTGGAAGAATCAATATAGTGAAAATGAGTATACTACCCAAAACAATTTATAGATTCAATGCAATCCCTATCAAGCTACCAACGGTATTCTTCACAGAGCTAGAGAAAATAATTTCACAATTTGTATGGAAATACAAAAAACCTTGAATAGCCAAAGCAATCTTGAGAAAGAAGAATGGAATTGGAGGAATCAACATGTCTGACTTCAGGCTCTACTACAAAGCCACAGTCATCAAGACAGTATGGTCCTGGCACAAAGACAGAAATATAGATCAATAGAACAAAATAGAAAGCCCAGAGATAAATCCACACACCTATGGACACCTTATCTTTGACAAAGGAGGCAAGAATATACAATGGATTAAAGACAATCTCTTTAACAAGTGGTGCTGGGAAAACTGGTCAACCACTTGTAAAAGAATGAAACTAGAACACTTTCTAACACAATACACAAAAATAAACTCAAAATGGATTAAAGATCTAAATGTAAGACCAGAAACTATAAAACTCCGAGAGGAGAACATAGGCAAAACACTCTCCGACATACATCACAGCAGGATCCTTTATGTCCCACCTCCCAGAATATTGGAAATAAAAGCAAAAATAAACAAATGGGACCTAATTAAATTTAAAAGCTTCTGCACAACAAAGAAAAGTATAAGCAAGGTGAAAATACAGCCTTCAGAATCGGAGAAAATAATAGCCATTGAAGCAACTGACAAACAACTCATCTCAAAAATATACAAGCAACTCCTACAGCTCAATGCCATAAAAATAAATGACCCAATCAAAAAATGGGCCAAAGAACTAAATAGACATTTCTCCAAAGAAGACATACAGATGGCTAACAAACACATGAAAAGATGCTGAACATCACTCATTATCAGAGAAATGCAAATCAAAACTACTATGAGGTACCATTTCACTCCAGTCAGAATGGCTGCGATCCAAAAGTCTATAAGCTATAAGCCGGAGAGGGTGTGGAGAAAAGGGAACCCTCTTACACTGTTGGTGGGAATGCAAACTAGTACAGCCACTATGGAGATCAGTGTGGAGATTCCTTAAAAAACTGGAAATAGAACTGCCATATGACCCAGCAATCCCACTCCTGGGCATACACACCAAGGAAACCAGAATTGAAAGAGACATGTGTACCCCAGTGTTCATCGCAGCACTGTTTATAATAGCCAGGACATGGAAGGACATTGAGACCTAGATGTCCATCAGCAGATGAATGGATAAGCAAGCTGTGGTACATATACACAATGGAGTATTACTCAGCCATTAAAAAGAATACATTTGAATAAGTTCTAATGACGTGGATGAAACTGGAGCCTATTATACAGAGTGAAGTAAGCCAGACAGAAAAACACCAATACAGTGTACTAATGCATATATATGGAATTTAGAAAGATGGTAACAATAACCCTGTATACGAGACAGCAAAAGAGACACTGATGTATAGAACAGTCTTTTGGACTCTGTGGGAGAGGGAGAGGGTGAGATGATTTGGGAGAATGGCATTGAAACATGTATAATACCATATATGAAATGAGTCGCCAATCCAGGTTCGATGCACGATACTGGATGCTTGGGGCTGGTGCACTGGGACAACCCAGAGGGATGGTACAGGGAGGGAGGAGGGAGGAGGGTTCAGGATGGGGAACACGTGTATACATGTGGCGGATTCATGTTGATATATGGCAAAACCAATACAAAACTGTAAAGTTAAAAAATAAAATTAAATTAAAAAAAAAAGAAAAGAAAAGCTATCCGGAGAAAGTGATGGCACCCCACTCCAGTACTCTTGCCTGGAAAATCCCATGGATGGAGGAGCCTGGAAGGCTGCAGTCCATGGGGTCGCTGAGGGTCGGACACGACTGGAGCGGACCATGCTCTCCTCCAGGGGATCTTTCTGACCTGGGGATCAAACCCTCATCTCCTACATTGGCAGGTGGATTCTTTACCACTGAGCCAATAGGGAAGCCCAATTTCTAGGTGTACATTAACTCCATGACACGTGATGTGTTTCTCCTGCAAATCTCAAACCTCATCAAACTCGGGTGTTTCAAAGTAGTGAGACATTCAAGCCAGCTCCAGTTAACCATTGTGGGTTCTAGTTTGTCTTAGGTGCCACTATTTTATCTCTCTTTCCATTCTGAACTTCCTGCTTTGTTCACTTTAGGCCTGGCATTAAATGCAGAAGCAAGAGCCTTACATAAACCCGATAATCAGTTTCCACAACTATCTAAGGTCAAATCCCTAAAATGAATCTCATGTGCTGCATCATTCTTAGTTGCCATATTTCTTAAATTATTCAATGCATTATTCTGAGGCAATTAACCATTATCTCAGAACAAACAAATTTTATAGACATAATCACCCATTAAAATAAATTAAATAATTAAAATATTATAACATTTTTGAATGTAACATCATTTGAAAGCTTAAATAAGAGGAAAATTCATAAACAAAAAGTAATTTAAAATTCTAATGTAAAAGTGAAACTTCTGACTATTTAAACATCACAAATACAAGATGCTAACAACAAATTATAAAAATATGAGATTCATATTTAACAGGTGTGAATGCCTTTAATATGCCAATTGGATTTACAAATCAATACAAAATATAAACATCATTTGATGGGCTTAATAGGAAAAGGAAAAAATACACTTTTAATGAGTAATTTAATATGTTAAACTCACTCACTCTAAAAATACTGCAAATTAAAAATATTTGCCCATCAATAAAAACTTACAAAGTAGGCACTCTGTCCCCTTTCAGGTCGAAGTTCCCACTCCTCCTACTCTTCTGTCTTCTAACATCAGACCTTGTCTCTTGGATAACTTAACTTAAATACAGGGAACCCATACTGACACAGAAGAAGAATCTCTGTGTTATTGGAAGACATGGAGAAGCATGAAATAAGCTTCTTTAATGGAGACTGTTGCACAGTTCAATGAACCACTGCTAAATTATAAGTTAAATTATTGCTTCATTTGTTTAACCTACAATGATCTCTCTTATGATTTATGGAAGACAATCCTGGCAATTATTATAGTACACTTTAAAATGATTAGATAGATTTAAATTTCCGCCTTTAGAAAGAGAATTTTGGTTGTTTGCTAGGGTATTTGAGACCAATATTCGCATGAAACTTGTCTGTCTGTGTCACAACATGCACCGTGCTCCTAAGTTTAGAGAAACAGCAATCATTTTAGGGTGTGTATACAGATCTTTTTCTTTTAAATAAGCAAAACAGAGTTTTCGCATAGAAAACTTGGTTCTGATATGATTTATTTTTTCTATGATTCTAGATGCAAGACCTTGTAATAAATGCAAGAGTTTTCTTATACGACAAAAAATACTTTAAGTGTGAATATCAATTGGAAGACATGTAGTCTTAAAATAGTTAAAAAGGTTAGTTCAATTTCTAGCTTGATGAAATAAAAGCAACTGGATTATTAGAGAGGAGAGAGCTGAGCTGAGAAGAAGAACAGGTGAAAGGATTTAAGAGATACAAACTATTGGATACAAAATAAATCAGTTATAAGCACATAACATACAGCACTGTTGTATAGTCAGTGTTTGATAATAATTTTATATGGAAAATAATCTATAAAAATATCAGATCAATATGTTGTACCCATGAAACCAATATTGTTAGTTAATTATACACAGATGGGAACAATAAAGGAAAGAAATGGCAAGGACCTAACAGAAGCAGAAGAGATTAAGAAGAGGTGGGAAGAATATGCAGAACTGTACAAAAAAGGTCTTAACCTTTATTATCATGATGATCTGGTCACTCAACTAGAGCCAGACATCCTGGAGTGTGAAGTTAAGTGGGCCTTAGGAAGCCTTCTGCAAATAAAGCTAGTAGAGGTGATGGAATTCAAGGTGAGCTATTTCAAATCCTAAAAGATGATGCTGTTATAGTACTGCAAACTTGGAAATGTGCCAGCAAATTTGGAAACCTCCAGAGTGGCCACAGGACTGGAAAGGGTCAGTTTTTGCTCCAATCCAAATGAAAGGTAATGACAAAGAATGTTTGAATTACTGTACAATTGCACTCACTTCACATGAAAGCAAGATTATGCTCAAAATCCTTCAAGCTAGGCTTCAGCAGTATGTGAGCAGAGAAATTCCGGATGTAAAAACTGGATTTAGAAAGGCAGAAGAACCAGACCTCAAATTGCCAACATCCACTGGATCATACAAAAAAGCAAGGGAATTCCACACCCCCCTAAAAAATCTACTTTTGCTTCATTGACTGTGCTAAAGTCTTTGACTGCAGAGATCACAATAAACTGTGGAAAATTCTTAAAGAAATGGGAACACCAGACCACACCCATCTCCGGAGCAACCTGTATGCAGGACAAGAAACAACAGTTACAACCGGACATGGAACAATGAACTGGTTCAAAATTGGGAAAGGTTCAAAATATATATCAAGGCTGTATACTGTCACCCTGCTTATTTAGCTTATATGCAGAGTACATCATGAAAAATGCCACGCTGGATGAAGCACAAGCCAGAATCAAGATTGCTGGAAGAAATATCAATAACCTCAGATATGCAGATGATATACCACTTTAATGGCAGAAAGTGAAGAGAAACTAAAGACCCTCTTGATGAAGGTGAAGGAGGAGAGTGAAAAGGCTGGCTTAAACTCAATATTCAGAAAACTAAGATCATGGCATCTGGCCCCATCACTTCATGCCAAATAATGGGGAAACAACAGAAACAGTGACAGATTTAATTTTCTTGGGCTCCAAAATCATTGTGGATGGTGACTGTGTCCATAAAATTAAAAGACACTTGCTCCTTGGAAGAAGTGAGTGAAAGTATCTCAGTCGTGTCCGACTCTTTGCCACCCTATGAACTATACAGTCCATGGAATTCTCCAGGCCAGAATACTGGAGTTGGTAGCCTTTCCATTCTTCAGGGGATCTTCTCAACCCAGGAACTGAACCCAGGTCTCTCACATTGCAGCCAGATTCTTTACCAGCTGAGCCACAAGGGAAACCCAAGAAACTGGAGTGGGTAGCCTATCCCTTCTCTAGTGTATCTTCTTGACCCAGGAATCAAACTGGAGTCTCCTGCACTGCAGGCAGATTCTTTACCAACTGAGCTCTCAGGGAAGCCCCTTGAAAGAAAAGCTATGACAAACCTAGACAGTGTATTAAAAAGCAGAGACATCACTTTGCTGACAAAGCTCTATATAGTCAAAGGTATGGTTTTTCTTGTAGTCATGTACAGATGTAAAAATTTGACCATACATTAGGCTGAGCACCGAATAATTGATACTTTTGAACTGTGATGCTGGAGAAGCCTCTTGAGAGTCCCTTGGACAGAAAGGAGATCAAATCAGTCAATTCTAAAAGAAATCAACCCTGAATATTCATTGCAAGGGTGATGCTAAAGCTGAAGTTCCAGTACTTTAGCCACCTGATGCAAAGAGCCCACTCATTAGAAAAGACCCTGATGCTGAGAAAGATTGAGGGCAAGAGGAGAAGGAGGCAACAGAGAATGTGATGGTTGGATGGCATCATTGATTCAATGGACATGAGTTTGAGCAAACTCCAGGAGATGGTGAAGGACAGGGAAGCCTGGCATGGTGCACTCCATGGAGTTGCAAAGAGTCTGGCATGACTTAATAACTGAACAACCATAATATTTCAATAAAAATAATTTTTTCTAAATACTTTAAGAAAAGATACTGGATTTATTCTTCTCCTGAAACAAACAAAAACAAGGCACACAAAATATGAAATAACAATAACTGAGCTATCAGGGAAGCCCTAACTCTAGACTGAACATGTTCTATTCTCACCTAACATATCTTGGAAGAAATACCTGATAGAATCAAATTGTTTCACCCACTTCATCTCAGGGCAAAGCTGAAGAATATTTATAGGAATATAAAAGTATTAATATCCAAAAAGACAAGATTCACAGTATCTTGTGTCCTATAAAAATTCTTAGGACACCAAAGAAGTAGGAAAACATCACCTACAAGAAAGAGAAAATCTCTCTCATTGTAAATTGACATGAAACTGACATAAATGTTAGGATTATCAGATAAGGATATTAAAACTTGTTATGATATTATTGTATGTGTTAAAAAAGTCAAGTAGTGACATGAAAGATATGAAAAAGATTCATCATCTGGTGAATCCCAAGAGACTACAATTCTTTATACAAATCTTGCGTCCTCGTGTAAATTATTGCTGAGTTTGGTGAATATCTAAAAGAGCTGAGAATTAAAGTAAATTGAATTTATTGATTTTATTCATGAATGGCCTATAGGACTGATGGCATAGAAACAGTCCCTATGTGGTAATATTAAAAAAAATAAAAGATAACATTAGTATGATGTAGTTTCCCATGTATAAAATAGTTTTAAATATTTAAAAATTAATATTTAATTCGTCAAGTTTCCATAACTGCTAGAAATAGTTGCAAATACTCAAAGCTCCTTTCTAGTATGTCCTAATCACTAACTTTGTACCTTTCAATCATCCATTCCTCCTTGTGTTGCCAATTTGAAAAGCAAAAATACTAGGTTTAATATCTTTTAAAGGTAATTAAAGGAATCTTACAATTGCTAAAATTTAGTAGATTTTTATCAAAATATCCTACATGAAAAGGGGCAATAATGAATTTGATGCAAGTTATATGGTTTTAAATATAAATTTATTTCTAATTTTGGAAAATATTTGATGAATATACCAAAGAAATAGCTCAGATTTTCTTTAGACGTACATTTTTAAAATTTCTATTCATCCAGTGTGTGTGTTTATGTGTATGTATGGGCTCAGTCATTTAGTCATATCCAATTCTTTGTAACTCCATGGTCTGCAGCCTGCCAAGCTCCTCTGTCTGTGGAATATTCCAGGCAAGAATACCGGAGTGGGTTACCATTTCCTATTCCAGAAGATCTTCCCAACCCAGGGACTGAACCCAGGTCTCTTATACCTACTACTGCTAAAAAGGTAACATGCATTCATTTTACAGTAGAATTTTCCAATCTGTGTTAAATTGTGAGTGTTCACTTTACATTATGAATGGCATGGATATGGATTGTCATCCCACAAACAGTTATCTTTTCGTGAATGGCCTGTTCCTTTGAAATGTCAGTCCTGTAGAGCCTGCAATGGTTTTTGCCTGGAATGTCATCCCCTTTCACTCTGTAATTGATGTACTTCTAAACTATTATTATTTATCATCAATTTCTATCTTTTTTAAGCAAAGATATTTGCCCTCTTCTATTTGCTTTCTTTGTACTTTACAAATCATTGCTGTAGTATTTATTTTATGATTGTAAACTTTAAACAGCATTTTAATATACTGGGGGCTACAAGAAGGCAGATCACTTTCTTTTGTTATCAATGATCAACACCATTTATTAAGTGTGTATCTGCTATGGTGACAAAAGAATTACTGGCCAAACTGAGCTTCTCTTTGTACATTGCTGAGTAAAAGAGTAGATTGATTAAACAATAACTAGTGTTTGGAAGAACAGCTATGACAAACCTAGACAATGTATTAAAAGGAAGAGACATGAATTTGCCAAAAAAGATCCATCTAGTCAAAGATATGGCTTTCCCAGTAGTCATGTACATGTGATGTGAGAACTGGACCATAAAGAAGGCTGAGTGTTAAAGAATTGATGCTTTTGAAGTATGGTGTTGCAGAAGACTCTTCTGAGAGTTGCTTGGACTGCAAAGAGATCAAACCAGTCAATCCTAAAGGAAATCAATCCTGAATATTCACTGGAAGGACTGATGCTGAAGCTGAAGGTTGAATACTATGGCCACCTGATGCAAAGAGCCAACTCATTGGAAAAAACTCTTTTGCTGGGCAAGACGGAACAGGAGGTGAAGGGGGCAACAGAGGAGGGGATGGTTGGATGACATTACCGACTCAATGGACATGAGTTTGACCAAACTTTAGGGGATGGTGAAGGAAAGGGAAGCCTGGCTGCTGCAGTCCATGGGGTTTCAAAGACTCAGACACGACTGAGCGACTGAACAACAATGAAGCAATGTTGTCCAAGAAACAGTTTGGATTAAGACAGCTTTTGATAATTTTTTAGATGAACAAATATACTGCATGTATGTTGGGAGAGGGCAGAAATGCTTATTATGCTTGCTAGAAAAATTAAATTTTAGAAGCATTTGATGATTTAAACTACCTGAATTTTTGTTTTCGAAATATCTACCAGAATCTGTCAATGGCTTTCCCATGGGCAGCTCATTTGTAATTATACTTTGAGGGATTAATATTGCTTTAAAAGTGAGACTTTGTGTATGTATTTAGGTATTTCAAAAGTTCATGCAGAAAGATGTAAAGGAATGAATTTTATTAGATAATAGAAGTCATTCATGGGAATTTCATAAGTTCCCATAAGCCTCTTATCCTTCTCCATCAGAGGGCAAACAGAATTAAAACCACAATCACAGAAAACTAACTAAACTGATCACATGGACCACAGCCTTGTCTAACTCAATGAAACTATGAGCCTTGCCATGTAGGGCCACCCAAGATGAACTGGTCATTGTGGAGAGTTCTAACAAAAGTGATCCACTGGAGAAGGGAATGGCAAGCCACTAACCCCATGAACAGTATGAAAAGGCAAAATGATAGGACACTGAAAGATGAACTCCCCAGGTCGGTAGGTGCCCAATATACTATTGGAGATCAGTGGAGAAATAACTCCAGAAAGAATGAAGAAATGGAACCAAAGCAAAAACAACACCCAGTTGTGGATGTGACTGGTGATGGAAGTAAAGTCTGATGCTGTAAAGAGCAATATTGCATAGGAACCTGTAATGTTAGGTCCATGAATCAAGACAAATTCAAAGTGGTCAAATAGGAGATGGCAAGAGTGAACATCGACATTTTAGGAATCAGTGAACTAAGATGGACTGGAATAGATGAATTTAACACAGATGGCCATTATATTTACTATTGTGGGGAAGAATCCCTTAGAAGAAATGGGGTAACCACCATAGTCAACAAAAGAGTGTGAAATACAGTACTTGGATGCAATCTCAAAAACAACAGAATGACCTCTGTTCATTTCTAAGGCAAGCTATTCAATATCACAGTAATTCAAATCAATGCCCTGACCAGGAATGCTGAAGAAGCTGAAGTTGAAAGGTTCTATGAAGACCTACAAGACCTGCTAGAACTAACACCCAAGAAAGATATCCTTTCAATTATAGGGGACTGAAAAGCAAAAGTAGGAAGCCAAGAGATGCCTGGCGTAACAGGCAAATTTGGCCTTGGAGTACAAAATGAAGCAGGTCAAAGGCCAACAGAGTTTTGCCAAGAGAATGTACTGGTCATAGCAAACACCTTCTTCCAACAACACAAACGAAGACTCTACACATGGACATCACCAGATGATCAATACTGAAATTAGATTGATTATATTCTTTGCAGCCAAAGATAGAGAAGCTCTATAAAATCAGCAAAAACAAGACTGGAAGCTGACTGTGGCTCAGACCATAAACTCCTAATTGCCAAATTCAGACTTAAACTGAAGAAAATAG
Organism: Bison bison bison; assembly: GCF_000754665.1. Lineage (NCBI taxonomy): Eukaryota > Metazoa > Chordata > Mammalia > Artiodactyla > Bovidae > Bison > Bison bison. The sequence continues at coordinate 1,779,152 of NW_011494926.1, read as the reverse complement.
GGAAAACCACTAGAACCATTCAGGTATAACCTAAATCAAATTCCTTATGATTATACAGTGGAAGTGACAAATAGATTCAAGGGATTAGATCTCATAGACAAAGCACCTGAAGAACGATGGATGAAGGTTTGTGACATTGTACAGGAGGCAGTCATCAAGACCATCCCCAAGAAAAAGAAATGCAAACAGGCAAAATGGTTGTCTGAGGAGGCCTTACAAATAGCTGAGAAAAGAAGAGAAGTGAAAGGCAAAGGAGAAAAGGAAAGATATACCCATTTGAATGCAGAGTTCCAAAGAGTAGCAAGGAGAGATAAGAAAGCCTCCTCAGTAATGCAGAGTGAAGAACTAAAGAGCCTCTTGATGAAAGTGAAAGAGGATAGTGAAAAAGTTGGCTTAAAACCCAACATTCAGAAAACTAAGATCATGGCATCTGGTCCCATCACTTCAGGGCAAATAGATGGGGAAACAATGGAAACAGTGACAGATTTTACTTTTTTGGGTTCCAAAATCACTGCAGATGCTGGCTGCAGCCACAAAATTAAAAGATGCTTGCTCCTTGGAAGAAAAATTATGACCAACCTAGACAGCATATTAAAAAGCAGAGACATTACTTTACCAACAAAGGACAGTCTAGTCAAGGCTATGGTTTTTCCAGTAGTCATCTATGGATGTGAGAGTTGGACTATAAAGAAAGTTGAGCACTGAAGTATTGATGCTTTTGAATTGTGGTGTTGAAGAAGACTCTTGAGAGTCCCTTGGACTGCCATCCTAAAGGAATCATCCATCCTAAAGGAAATCAGTCCTCAATATTCATTGGAAGGACTGATGCTGAAGCTGAAGCTCCAGTAGTGATTCGAAGAACTGACCTTTTGGAAAGGATCCTGATGTTGGGAAAGATTGAAAGCAGGAAGAAAAGGGGAAGACAGAGGATGAGATGGTTGGATGGCATCACCAACTCGATGGGCATGAATTTGAGTAGGCTCTGGGAGTTGGTGATGGACAGGGAGGCCTGCCATGCTGCAGTCCATGGGGTTGCAAAGAGTTGGACACAACTGATCAACTGAACTGATGGGAATTTCAAGTAGATATTATTTTAATAAAGTAGATTTTCCATAAAAATATGAAATACAAGCAAATAAGAATGATGAAACTAAAATATTTTTAACATGAAGACTAAAATATGTATTCTAAATATTTCCTTAAATACAAACAACAGAACAAATTTGCAAAAATTAATCTTCAATTTAGTCAGTATTTATGCACTTTGCTAAGTATCATTATAACATACCTTACTTTCCACTTCATAATATTTCCAAAGGGATCCATCCACTTCATCTGGAACATGATTGAGCTATTTGATTTAAAACTGTAATTATAAATTGCTTTATCAAATATGTAGTTCTCTGATGAGAAAAATGAATTACTTATTCAGCATTCTAATGACCTTACAGCTCACATATAAACTTTTTGGCAAAGTTTCAAGAAAAGATTCCCGAAAACTCAGAAACATAAAATTGCAGTTAATTAACAAAACTCGAGTATAAATACATCCATTCAAATAGTAGAGATTATAGAGATTATGTATATCTCTATTTTTATGAGTTTACCTTGTCTAAGTGTTTTATTTTTACATTAATTATCTTAATAAATGAATCATGCTTAAAAACCAAAAGGAGACATAGGCATATAATAATCAAACATGATGATATAAATTTTATGATTTCAACTACTCATTTTCTTCCTCATTGCAAACTTTAGGCATACTCTGTGTTCTAGACATAGGAAGATAAAAAATAATTGTTAACTACTACATCAAATAATGCCTATCCTTCTCAACCAAATGTAAGTTATTTGAGGTCAAAGATCTTCATTTTTCCATTTGGTAGTCTCATTTCTGGGAACAATGCCTGGCATATGATAAGTAATTCTAAGTGCTTTGTTGACCGACCAGATGACCGCCTTTTCATCAATTAAGTTTCAAATGAATAGTCAAGTAAAATAAATGCTATCATTAATGAAAGTAAATGTGTTAAATGTTTTATTGAAGCCTTGGTGGACTTCAAATCATTTCAGTATTTGAACAAAAAAATTAGCAAATAAAAATGTACACAGAAGGAGAGATGGCATGATCTTTTTTAATATAAATTTTGACATTTATATAAGAATGCTTAAATCGCAAAGATTTGTACTATAGTTTTCACTAAATGCACATATGTGAATCCCAAATAAATATTTGAAAATAACTCTAAAAAGCATACTAATTTTTTATTGATAGGCATTTATGTTGATCATATTGTTCTTTCTACAGTACTCCAAACAGCTTTTCTTTTTTTTTTTTCCTTAGAGCACTAGTAAAAATAAGTAAAACTGAAGACTGGAAAAATAACTTAAGATTTCTATTCTAATAAAAAGTTTGATTCAGCAAAAGGGAGTCTACTTGCTTATTCAATTGGGTTCAATTTTGCATGTTGCAAAACAAACACATCTGGTTTTTAAACATGTTTTCTCTGGACTATTTTTAACCAGCCAGTTATCATCTCCTTGTAATTAGCCCTTCTATGAATCTAACAAAGTAATTTCAGGTTTCTTTTAAATGTTGTCTATGATTTTTTTTAATGTTCTGATTATTGCATTGTGTGTGATTTGCATTTTCCAGCTATGCTGATTCTATTTGGGTTTAGTTGTCCAGTAACAGCTTTGGAAATACCTAAACTCACTTTGCATACTGATGGGATTAGTGTTGATAATCGCAATTTTATGAAAAACTTCATACACCATAGAGAATTGCCTTACTATATTGTTCACTAGAAGTTATGTAGTCACAGAGTTTTATAGTCAAATGTTTTATAGTCAAATATAGTCAAATGTTGAGTTATTTTGAGGGAAGTACGTGTCCCTTTTTAAGACAATAGAAAAGATATCTCATGAGTAAATTAATGACTTTATGACTGGAAGTTGCATTGCTTGATTCCCTCTGTTTTGACTTTGGGGCTCTACTTTTTCCAACATTATTGAATATGTGTGTGTACATGCTCAGTTGCTTCATCGTGTTCTACTCTTTGTGACCCATTGGGCTATAGCCTGCCAGGCTCTTCTACCCATGGGATTCTTCAGGCAAGAGTACTGGAGTAAGTTGCCATGACCTCCTCCAAGGGATCTTCCCAACCCAGGGACTGAACCTGCATCTCCCACATTACAGGCAGATTCTTTTGCCCTTATTGAATAAACGATGAATAAAAATGGCTACTTTTCCAGGTAGGTAAATACACGATAGAAGAAACTACATATTAACAGCTGTCTACAATAAATGTGTTCTGCTATGGTGCATTAAAAATGAGAGATCTCTATTAGAGATGGTATGAGAAAAATGCTCAGAGAGGAGGTATGATGACTTTTTTAACTTAGATTTCAAGAATAAATACACGTACCATCTGTTTTAAAATATTTCATAAAGCAGACATGATTTAGCACTTGGCCATAAAGCTCGGTCCAGAGAAATGTTTCTATCTGTAACACTAACTTTCAATGTGTTAGAGAAAACTTCATGCATTGAATATAAGAGAGTTGGAAGTGGTTGCCTAGTCAGAAGCATACTGCCTTCCAGCAGTCCAGTTAGGAGAGTAAGGGCCATAGAGCACTGTAAGGATATGAATGTCAAGTGGAGAGGGAAGGTTGCTGCAGTTTTTACTTTGCTTGCTTTAATGATGCTTTCAGCCTAAATTGACCCTAAAACGATCCATCATTAAAAAAAGAAAATCATCCAGGACTTCCCTAGTGGTCTAGTGGTTAAGACTGTGCTTCCACTGCAGGGGGGCACCAGTTCTGTCCCTGGCTGGGGAATTAAGATCACACACGATGCATGGTGTGGCCAAAAAAAAAAAAAAATCAAAATATCATCGAAATATTAACAAAAAACAGCTCAACACGGACAAGTCATGATTCAAAAGATCTATTAATATCCCAGATGTTACTAGACATGTACATTTTAAGGAATATCACAGATCATGAAAGCATGATATGTGAGTAATAATTTGGCATCAGGGAGATGTCAATTGTCACTAATATTCTATGTTTCATTCTCTTATACACTAAACTCAATAGCAACTAGTGCTATTTCTCCTGTTCATAAAAATTCCCAGTGCATAGAGTTCTCAGACATGTTGAAAAATATGGGTGAGGAGAGAATCTTAAGGGGGTGTGTATAAATTGATAGATCTAGTACTGAAACCATTTGTTGATGTTGGCAGGATGCTAAAGTAAGAGCATACTGAAAGTACTTACTGTTTCTACTTCCTTGGACTCTGAAAAGGGAGATCTTGGATAAGGGTTTTTAAAATAAGCAATGCATTTAATCACTTTTGCAAAGAAAATCTTTCCTGTTGATAGCCATAAATATTAATGAGTTTTAAGAATAGAAAATAACAAGAATAGAAGCCTCATCAAAAGAACAATACATCAAAGTCAATTTGGGGACTTCAGATTCCAGCTTTGTTCAAGTAACTTGTACCTTCCTAATCTCCTACTGAAAGCAACTACAAAAGCTAGATAAAGAACACACACAAAAAACCTGTTCAAGCATACCACCATATAATCAAGGCAAGTTGACTTTAGTGATAGCACAGGGAAAAAAAATTTACTATGGTTAATTTTCTATATTATCCTTTCTGACTTTTCCTTTAGGTAAATTGTCTTTTCTAAAAACTTAACACATAAAACAGGTACGTTGTCTTTTAAATTTACTCATAAAAGGAAAATGGCAGTCTGGGTGCTTAAGTTTTGTTGGGAGTTAGGAGCCAAGGGTTGATGTTCTGGAGTTCCAAGGCTACCAGAACTTGTTCAGCAAACTCTGCACTGCAGAATAAGGCTAACCTACTAAAACTGACAGAAGTAAAGACAGAAGATAGGAATAGTCCTAGTTTTATTTCAGAACTTTAGCCAATAATTTAAAATATGTCCATAAAAAGTACAAACACAGAAGGTTGAATCAGTTATATTGAAAATTGTTTAAGAAAAAATCAACACTAGTCTTATGCAAATTCCCTAGGCAAGAAATAAATAAAATACAAAGGATCTCACTATTTCCTTTATGAGGTAAGCATAATCATAACAAAAGCTTGATTAA
>NW_011494926.1:1773295-1773930 GCF_000754665.1 Bison bison bison | reverse complement strand
AAATGATATCTTTGCCTTTCATTTGAATAAATATGCACAAGCCACTAAAGAAAATATTAGCAAATTAAACAAAGCTACATGTTGTTTAGTTGCTAAGTCATGTCTGTCTCTTTTCTGACCCCATAGTCTGTAGCCCACCAGGCTCCACTGTACAGGAGATTTCATACCCAAGAATACTGGAGCAGATTGCCGTTTTCTTCTACAACAGCTACATGTAAAACAATGAAATTAGAACATTTTCTTAAACCACATACAAAAGTAAACTAAAAATGGATTAAAGCACTAAATGTAAGACTGAAACCATAAATCTTCTAAAAGAAAACACATGCACAACAGTCTGACAATTAGTCTTCTCATTGGATCTCAGAAAAAGGAAACAAAAGCAAAATAAACAAATAGGACCTAATTAAACTTACAAGTTTTTGCACAGCAAAGGATGCCATTAACAAAATGAAAAGCCAGTCTCCTGAATAGGAGAAAAAGTGAAAGTCACTCAGTTCAGTTCAGTCGCTCAGTCGTGTCTGAGTCTTTGCGACCCCATGAATCGCAGCACGCCAGGCCTCCCTGTCCATCACCAACTCCCGGAGTTCACCCAGACTCACGTCCATCGTGTCAGTGATGCCATCCAGCCATCT
>NW_011494926.1:1772605-1773057 GCF_000754665.1 Bison bison bison | reverse complement strand
TTACTCTGTCGTCCCCTTCTCCTCCTGCCCCCAATCCCTCCCAGCATCAGAGTCTTTTTCAGTGAGTCAACTCTTTGCATGAGGTGGCCAAAGTGCTGGAGTTTCAGCTTTAGCATCAGTCCTTCCAAAGAACACCCAGGGCTGATCTCCTTTAGAATGGACTGGTTGGATCTCCTTGCAGTCCAAGGGACTCTCAAGAGTCTTCTCCAACACCACAATTCAAAACCATCGATGCTTCGGTCCTCAGCCTTCTTCACAGTCCAACTCTCACATCCATACATGACCACTTGAAAAACCATAGCCTTGACTAGCTGGACCTTTGTTGGCAAAGTAATGTCTCTGCTTTTGAATATGCTATCTAGGTTGGTCATAACTTTCCTTCCAAGGAGTAAGCATCTTTTAATTTCATGGCTGCAGTCACCATCTGCAGTGATTTTGGAGCCCAGAAAAAT
>NW_011494926.1:1753914-1772505 GCF_000754665.1 Bison bison bison | reverse complement strand
TGTACTCCTTTTCCTATTTGGAACCAGTCTGTTGTTCCATGTCCAGTTCTAACTGTTGCTTCCTGACCTGCATACAGATTTCTCAAGAGGCAGGTCAGGTGGTCTGGTATTCCCATCTCTTTCAGAATTTTCCCCCATTTATTGTGATCCACATAGTCAAAGGCTTTGGTATAGTCAATTAAGCAGAAATAGATGTTTTTCTGGAACTCTCTTGCTTTTTCCACGATCCAGCGGATGTTGGCAACTTGATCTTTGGTTCCTCTGCCTTTTCTAAAACCAGCTTGAACTTCAGGAAGTTCACGGTTCACGTATTGCTGAAGCCTGGCTTGGAGAATTTTGAGCATTACTTTACTAGCATGTGAGATGAGTGCAATTGTACGGTAGTTTGAGCATTCTTTGGCATTGCCTTTCTTTGGGATTGGATTCAAAACATAGAAGCTATTATGTTTCAAATAAATAACATACAAAGATATATTATGTAGATCACAGGGAACATAGCCAAGATTTTAACAACTTTAAGTGAAGTATAATAGACAAAAATATTGAATCATTATGTTGTATACTTGAAACTAATGAAGTATTTTAAATCAACTAAACTTTAATAAAAAGTATATGAAATAGTTATAAGTTTTTAACCAAATTATTTGTTTGGGGGGATATTTTAAATATGTTTTGCATATATAACTTGAAAAATATTCAGTTGTTATAAATTCCAGTATTTTTGTACTGTATTTACAGCCACTATAAACATCAGCTATTAGGTTGTTGCAATTTAAAAAATTCTGTTATTTATGAAAAAACTGTATTGTTTCAAATAAATTTATGTTCTTAAATGTGGGAAAAACTCCCATATACAGATATATATTTGTTTTCTGTGTGAATATATATATATATATATATATATACACACACACACACACATACACACACACACATACATATACATATAATTTCCTTTCTATGATATGGCTTTAAGTTATGCTAACATTAGAAAATTGTAGCATTAAAGAATATTAATTTCAAAGTGATTGATGATAATTTTAAGCCATTGTTTATGTATCTTTCTCTTCCTTTAATGTCAATGTATATGCTAATATTTTTAGGTTTATTAAATTTGTTTATTATTTATTTTATAATTACTAGATCTTTTAGGGTTTATATAAAATATGTATTTCAAGTAAATAAATAATTATTATAAATATTCTGTGTGTGTGTGAAATCACTCAGTTGTGTCCGACTCTTTGTGACCCCATGGACTATAGCCTGCCAGGCTCCTCTCTCCATGGGATTCTCCAGGCAAGACTACTGGAGTGGACTGCCATTTCTTTCTCCAATAAATATTCTAAAAAGTATTAATTATCCATCTGTATTTATTTTAAAACAGTCATGTATTTTAGCATCACAAAGATATTTATCTTAAGACATAAATAGTAACATTTCTAATGGTAGGGGTAAGGGATAGTTAGGGAAATTAGAATGGACATGTACATGCTGCTTATTTAGAATAGATAACCAACAAGGACCTACTATATAGTACAGGGAACTCTGCTCAATATTATGTGGCAGCCTGGGTGGGAGAGGAGTTTGGAAGAGAATGGATATGTGTATATGTATGGCTGAGTCTCTCTGCTGTGCACCTGAAACTATAACAACATTGTTAATCAGCTGTACTCCAATATAACATAAAAAGTTATATATATATATATGTGTGTGTGTGTGTGTATATATATATATGTATATATATATACATATATATATATAATATGTATGTATGTATCACCTGCATCCATGCTAACTCATTTCAGTCAGGTCCGACTCTTTGTGTCTTTGTGACCCCAGGGACTGTGACTGTAACCCACCAGGCTCCTCTGTCCATGGGATTCTCCAGGCAAGAATACTTGGGTGGGTAGCCATGCCATTCTCCAGGGGAATTTCCTGACTCAGGGATCAAACCTGCATCTCCTGTGATTCTTGCATTGCAGGCGAATTCCTTACTGTTGAGCCATCAGGGGGGTCCATGTATCATCTAGGGGAATCCTTTCACAATGTATATGTATGTTAAATCATCACTTCCTACAATTTAAATATCTTAAAATTTTATTTGCCAATTCTATCTCAATAAAGATGAAAGAAAAAAAATGAAAAAAAATAACACTTTCTGATTTGCTGTGGTTTCTGAAGTCTCTCCTTCCAAATGTGAATTTTTGGATATTATTGGAAGAGCAATGACAACAAAGATAGTTCCTTATTCTCTCATTTGCATTTAATATCATGCAAAGGAAGAAATTAATTATTTGGAAGATAATCCCAGATTAAGCAGTTCATCTCACACCTTACACTGCCGATACCCAAGATGCTCTGGGTTGCTTATATTATGTTTTATCCTGGTAAGTACCTGGTTTTGCCTATTTTTCTCTGTTAGGTTTAACTTTAAATGAATGTGAACCCATTTTGAGTATTTCTTTTCATATATATACATATATTTAACCACCGTATTAGTTCTTTTTGATCTCACTCAGTTTATATTTGGTATTCAGAACAACACAATTTTCAACACATTTATAGAATGTGAAAAAAATAGAAGTATTGGTAGCTGGAGAGAGAGATTAGAGGAAAGAATTTTTTTTTCCCATCTCCTTAATACTGGTACATCTACAATATTTTCATCTACATTGAGAGAGCTACTTAATGTGAGGAGATTCAACATAAGTAAGAAAGCAGAAAAGAATTTTTGGAAAAACACAACCATTACAGGATTTGATATCATTTTCTTAAAGATAAATGCTGTTTTTTTTTTTTTTTCATTATAATAATGAAGCAAATCACTGCCCTTTCTTCCCTTTGTAATTCACTCACTCATTTCAATAGACTCATCATTCAAAATTTTATCATTTACCCAAGAAGCAAACGTGGTCTAGAATGAGAGTTAATTTCTAAGTTATGCTTTCTTAGCTCTTTGGATATAAAGATGGGGAGTCATTAAATTCACAATTCAGCTTTTATTCTTTGCCCTTTTAATTCTCACATTTCCTTTCTGCCACAGAGGATCAGAGAGGATGCCTTCAGTAAATGTGCCATGTTACCATCCTTTGGCTTTTAACTACAGGTGCCCTCTCCCTGTTCTTAAATAAAGCATCTGCTTCTCTAGCAAGCTGTGTACTTCTGGATGAAACCCAAAGAACATTTCTATTAGCCCTTTCCTGAGTGCACTTACAAGTTCTTTTAAAGCACTTCTTAAAAATAGAAAAATAATAACAGGTCTTCAACATTTCTTAAAAGATAAGACTGCTTCAATAATATAAAAATAATATATTCATGAAACAAGCAAGGCTAGAGAGGTTAATCACTTCAAAAGTCTAATTTAAGATGCAATTATGGATCACTTAGCCTGCTTCATGATGATCATGAGAATTCTAAATTGGAGTGGGTAAGTTATAGCTAATTATTTCCTATTTATTTATTTTACAATGTAAGTTTTGTACATCTAATGTTACTGTATATCAGCCATCTGAATAAGAGGATTCCTTTTCACATAGTTCCATGAAAAAAAATTGTATAGCAGAATTATGTATACTTATGGCTGACTTATGTTGTTGTACAGTAGAACCAATACAATATTGCAAAGCAATTATCCTCCAATTAAAAATTTAAAAAAAGAAGAAAATACATGTTTCATTATTTATGAAAATACATCCAATTTTAGATATTTACTTCTATGAAGAAATGCCAAAAAGTTATTAAAGATTTTATTTTATTTTATTTTTTAACTTTACAATATTGTATTGGTTTTGCCATATATCAACATGAATCTGCCACAGGTATACACGTGTTCCCCATTTTTAAGACACTGAAACTAAAGACAACTAAAAGACTCATTCTTTCTGACAGAACAGACATGAAATTTGGTATTTTCATAATTAATAGGGTGGAAAACAATTGCTTTTTTACATATAGGATATATGATTTTGTGTAATTGCAGACGAGAATCTGCATAACTTCTAGTTATCTGGTGGTCAGAATATTCCATTTTGGACTACACTTTTGCTGTGATATGGAGGATAGTTAACATGTTTTTGAAAGTGACCTCTTCTGAATGAGACAAATATTCCCAAATCTATCCCAGATGTTACTACTGCTACTACCAGATTTCTCAGACACTAATTTTGCATCCCTCATTGTTTATGTCTTATTCTAGTTAACCAATGTCCATTTTAAGTAAAGAGAATTTCTCTTTTACCCTTTTTATACCACTTACACAGCAAAGGAGCATAGCATGAATACATGAAATGCAGCAGTAAAGTATTCCTCTCATTTTCTAAATATTAAAATTAATCAGACTTTTAAATGAAAACAAATATTGTACTATTCATTAAATATATATTGAATATACTGAATATACAGTTAAATAAAAAAATGATCTTAAGGCTCATCTTTATGAATTTATAGTAAAAACTAAATAAATATATATCAGATAAAAATCTTTCCAAAGTTAATGTAAATGTGAACGTTTCATTCCTGACTGCAAGGAAGAGACTATTTTAAAACCTAACCTGAGTCATTAATTACTATGGTGAATATCCCATAGCACTTTCTAGTAATTGTATTTATAGTATAAATGTTTTATATTTATATGTTTTAAGTAAAAATTTTTTAAAATTTTATTTTATTTTTAAACTTTACAATATTGTATTAGTTTTGCCAAATATCGAAATGAATCCGCCACAGGTATACCCGCGTTCCCCATCCTGAACCCTCCTCCCTCCTCCCGCCTCGGGGTCGTCCCAGTGCATCAGCCCCAAGCATCCAGTACTGTGCATCGAACCTGGACTGGCGACTCGTTTCATACATGATACTATACATATCTTGTAAGAACCTATAATGGAAAAGAATCTGAAAAATATATATGTGTATATATGCATGTGTATAACAATCATATTGTTGTACACCTAACACCACCTTACAAATCAACTATACTTCAATTTTAAAGATGCAAAAGAGAACCCAGCAGAGAAAATACTTCAGAAGTAAGACATTCTGATCTCTGATACCCTCAGTGTGCATGTGAAAATAAAAGAATGGCCATTTCATAACTTCCTCACTTGGGATCTCAGAAATACACTGGCTTTATCCCAGAGTGTCACTTGACAGACAGCTGGGCAGTCATCCGTCAAGGGACTGTCAATTCTGGTTTTCTGTGTTTTCTTTTTTGGCTTTTCAAGTTAGAGAATTGGCAACCAAGGCCAACAGCGGTTTAGACTTCAATTATACACACTGACTGATGTGCAGTCGCCTCTTGGAAATTACTGCTAAAGGTCAACAGACCAGAAGCCAAGAAGCAATTCAAGCTTGAGATCAAATATATCAGTCAGACAATTGTCAGGTGATGAACTCATGGGAAGACTTCATGCATCTGTGAGCTGTCAGGTCTCCCATGACTGGCACCAGGACTGAGTCTACGCTGTCAAGAGAGATGGTAGTTAGACTCAAGGGTCAAGGTGCCAGCATGCTCGAGGTGACATTATCAAGTCTGATCAAGTTACTGTCAAGTAATTTAGAGCCATCTGACACCCTTTGGAAGACCTAGCATGAAAAAAATAAAAAATAAAAAAACAAAATAAAACCCTAGGTCACCTGGAAATAATTCTGCAAAGTCATGTGATGGCTAGAATGGACATAAAATTTTAGATAACATATAATAAAAAGAGTTCCTTGGACTGCAAGGAGATCAAACCTGTTAATCCTAAAGGGAATCAATCCTGAACATTCACTAGAAGGACTGATACTGAAGCCAAAACTCCAATACTTTGGCCACCTAATGCGAAGAGCTGACACATTGGAGAAGACTGATGGTGGGAAAGATTGAGAGCAAGAGAAGGGAGTGATGGAGGAAGAGATGGTTGGATGGCATCCCTGACTCAATGGACATGAGCTTGAGCAAGCTCCGGGAGATACTGAAGGACAGGGAAGGCTGGTGTGCTGCAGTTCATGGGGTTGCAGAGTCGGACATGACTGAGGAACTGAACGACTATACAAAAGGATGTTATTAAGTTTTAAAAATGCCAGCAGTAAGCTGAAGCAATTGAGAAAACAGTGATGGAATATCTTCAGAAATTTTATAAATTTAAAATAAATGAAATTTCTGTACTTTGGAAAATCCAGCTCACAGCCAGACTCCTTCATTCAGACAAACTTATAAATGTTGGGAGGCCTTCATTAAACAGCAAACCAAAGTCTACAACAGTAAGCTGTTACCTTTCACACTGACATCTTGAAAAATATAAAGGAAATTTTAAAGTCCTAGAAGAATGATTTAAATATTAAACTTAAAGAAATTAGATTATAATACCACCACATAGTACCTGTTTGCATTTTTGATGTTATTTTTATTAATATGAACCTAGGAGGATGTGCTCATTAAGTAACTTGGATATTCCTTGTAGTTTTATTTTTCTACAATCAAATATGAATCAAAAATGACTAAATTCTTCCTGGTTTTAATGTCAAATGTGACTAAATTCATCCTGGTTTTAATGGCCTTTGTTTTGCCAGAGGAGACTTAGGCTCCTCAATGTTCAAGTTCACAAACAATGAAACTGAACAAAAGGTGAAAGACCAGATGTTCATTGTATTTCAATTGTTGCTGGCATTCCAGGAATGGGCTTCCGAGGTGGTGCTTGTGATAAAGAACCTGTCTGCCAAAGCATGCGATGGAGGAGACACTGGTCCAATCCCTGGGTTGGGAAGATTCCCTGGAGGAGAGCAGAGCAACCCACTCCAATAATTTTGCCTGGAGAATCCCATGGACAGAGGAGCCTGATGGGCTATAGTCCACAGGTCTGCAAAAAGTTGGACACAACTGAAGCGACTTAGCATGCATGCATACATCACAGGGACAGCAAAGTAATTCTTCACATATCAGACTCCCCCATATTTCTTCTCTAGTATCACTTAAAAAGCAAATGGAAATATAATAGGAACAACAATGAAATCTTATCAACACAATCTAAGATTATCATCATTCCTAAGCAATTAATTCTTTGATTCAATTGCCATTCCTCTGAAAACATTATAATCTAATTGACTTATCCAACAGTATATTGACAAAACAATTAAAAATTCTTAAAAAAAATCTCACATGCTGTATTAAAAAGAGCTCATGTGCTCTTCTTGATCACACATATGGGGACAGATCTATAAAGACAATTAGCAATGAAATTGTTCCTCTTCCTTAGTCTTGAATTTTCATTTACTTATTCTTCAATTTAACAAATATTATTTGAATAACTTATGTCAGGGGACAGAGTAGTGAATAAAACAGACTAAACCACCATGGCTTTTATAATGTTTACATTCTACTGGGAAGGAGACAGACAACAGTAACTACTATATAATAAGCTGAAGTAAAATACAACATCTAAGATGGTGATCAGTGCTTAGGGAAAGGTAAAGAAGATAGAAGAGATTCAAGAATGCTAAGGGTGGGGGTTGCAGTCTGAAATAAAACTTCAAAGAGAATGTGCTGTTTTGAGCCTACAGAAGGTAAGGTACATTAGAGAAGAACAGTCTTCTTCAAAAGCAACAAGCCCACAGGCAAGACGGCAACAGGTGAATTCAAGAAAGAGTAAACTAGTCAGGGTGGAAAGGCAATGGAAGGAAAGGAAGCAGAAGTAAAAGAAAATGATGGCAGATTAGCAGAAGAGGAAGCGAGGTGTGCCCGGTACACTTTGACTTCTGTTCTGAGGGATGCTGAAAGTCATTTGAACTCTTTAACTGTAGAGTCTGATTTCATTTAGCTTCTTAGAAGTTAAATTTAAGAGATTACTGCCTATATCTTTTAATGGATACATGGGTAGATAAATGTTAGATATTCCTTAATATCTGTATAATGTTATATGATATGCATAATACATATAATTTAAGTACATATTGATATATATTTCAATATAAGATATTCATATGTAATAGACTAATTCTATTTTAGTTTCTAAAAAGTTATCTTCGTAACAATGCTCTGGTCACACACACACAAAAAGTTTCCTCAGACCAATACCTCTTAAAAAGTAACATAATTTTCACTCAAATGTTTTATAATATAATAATTTTATAATAATTTCAATAGTTTACATTAATATTCATCTGTGCAATCATATTAGAATAATACACTAAAAATTAAAGTTGTATAAGGTATTTATCTAACTAGCCTTTACAAAATGAAGCTATTTCATGTACATATGAAATAGACTTGAAGATAATCTACACAATGATTTTTCTTGAACTGCATTTATCTTAGAAATAAAACATTCTGACTGATTTTAAAGCTCTTTTCAGCCATCTTTATAGTGAATGCTGAATTTTCCAGATGCTTTTCTTTGAAAAGGCTTTAATATCTAAATATTTCCATAATGACCTGTGATCACAAGTGTCACTGTCTCAGAAAATAAATGCTGTTATTGATAATATAGCTTAACTTATATATGCTTGAGCATGTAAACTATTAAATACATCATCTGCTTTTTACTTAGGAAAATATATTTAAGAAGTGTATTTTTAAAAATAATTGTGTGCTTTACTAGATGTGAAATTTAATGTTGATATGTTAAAATGAGTTTGTGTTTAAAATATAAGCAGTAAATATAAAGTAAATATATGCTTAAAATCTGTCTAGATTTCATTTATAAAAGGATTCCAGTTTGAAATGAAAATGAGATGGCAAATATTTGTAACATATCAAAACTATAAAGGCTATGAGCTAGTAATATTAAAAAACATTTGAATAGTCTTTTCTTGTTTTAAGACATGAAAGTTTATAGAAATCTAAGATAGTATCAGAGTTGTCTAGAGTCCCCTTTCAAAGATTATGAGGTACAATGTTATCAGATACATGTGGCGATCTGGCTACCTGTACATAATAGCGGGAAAATCATTAAGGTCCAGATTTATATACCTCAGTGTGGAAATATTCTTATACAAAAGGATTGCCAGTATATTTCTTCCATCTGTCAAGGGGCCATAATAGCGTTTTCAGTCTCTTTGAGAATGCCAAATGCTTCTACCCAACTTTATTACATCCTGAGATAGCAAGGAGGTGCTCCAACAAAACAAGAACTACATTCATCTGTCTTGAGGAGCTGAGAGCTGAGGAAGGGAATATGTGACTTTTCATGGAAGGTAAACCAACCTATTGAACTATGCCAGAGGAGACTCTTCAGAGTCCCTTGGACAGCAAGGAGATCAAATCAGTTCATCCTAAAGGAAATCAACCCTGAATATTGATTAGAAGGACTGATGCTGAAGTTCTAATACTTTGGCCACCTGATGCAAAGAGTTGACTCATTGGAAAAGATCGTGATGCTGGGGAAAATTAAGGGCAAGAGAAAGGGACAACAACAGAGGATGAAATGGTTGGATGGCATCACTGATTCAATGGACATGAATTTGAGCAAACTCAGGGAGATAGTGATGGACAGAGAAGTCTGGCATGCTGCAATCCATGGGGTCACAAAGAGTCAGACACGACTTAGCAACTGAACAACAAGCCAATCTTTGGGGACTAACTATCACTATGAATCAGGGAAGAGTTGTCAATAAAATTCTGAATGTAAGTTATATTTAACTCTAAAAAATTCTTCTGTTTCTGTTTTTCTTTCAATTAAAATTTATCTGTTAATATTTTATTTTCATCATCTATCTTTAGATGTTAATTTTCCTTATTACAAATACCAAACTTGAGAGGCAGTAAAGGCAAAAGTCAAATCAGTTTTTAAAAATTTAAGTTCAAAGTAACACAGTCATCAGGTCTATAATGGTTCAGCTGCAAAGAATATGCCTGCAGTGCAGGAGACATGAGTTCAATCCCTGGGTCTAGAAGATCCCCTGGAGAAGGAAATGGCAACTCACTACACTATTCTTGCCTGAGAAATCCCATGGACAGAGGAGCACACACTAATATACTTATAATAAGTGACATATATATCACAATTAGTTCAGTTCAGTCACTCAGTCGTGTCCAACTCTTTGCGACTCCATGGACTGCAGCCCACCAGGCTTCCCTGTCCATCACCAACTCCTGGAGCCCATGCAAATTCATGTCCATCAAGTTGATAATGCCATCCAACCATCTCATCCTCTGTTGTCCCCTTCTCTTCCCACCTCCAATCTTTCCAGCATCAGGGTCTTTTCCAATGGGTTGGTTCTTTGCATCAGGTGGCCAAAGTATTGGAGTTTCAGCTTCAGCATCAGTCCTTCCAATGAATATTCAGGACTTATTTCCTTTAGGATGGACTGGTTGGATCTCCTTGCAGTCCAAGGGACTCTCCAACATCACAGTTCAAAGGCATCAATTTTTTGGTACACAGCTTTCTTTATAGTCGAACTCTAACATCCATACATGACCACTGGAAAAACCAGAGCTTTGACTAGACGGACCTTTGTTGGTAAAGTAATGTCTCTCCTTTTTAATATGCTGTCTAGGTTGGTCACAGCTTTTCTTCCAAAAATATGTCATAATATATTAATATTAATATTAAATAATATATGTATGACATAATATACAACAATCATACTGATGCTAATGGTCTCATCATTTTAGTGCTATTGCTTTTTGTCTAAAAGCATTCTAAAAGACTACTTACAAGTGAGAAAAGTGAACAACTGATTCCAGGATTGAGGAACCCTTTTTCATATATATTTGCTATGCTATGCTAAGTCACTTCAGTTGTGTCTGACTCTGTGCGACCCCATAGACAGCAGCCCACCAGGCTCCCCCATCCCTGGGATTCTCCAGGCAAGAACACGGGAGTGGGTTGCCATTTCCTACTCCAATGCATGAAAGTGAAAAGTGAAAGTGAAGTCGCTCAGTCGTGTCCAACTCTTAGCGACCCCGTGGATTGCAGCCTAACAGGCTCCTCTGTCCATGGGATTTTCCAAGCAAGAGTACTGGAGTGGGGTGCCATTGCCTTCTCCGCATATATATTTACGTCTCCCTTTATTATTGGTTCCAGTATGACTTCAGAAGAACTATTAAAGCATTTGATAGGGGAAAAAAGGAAAAGCAAAAAATCCTCTTCTAAATTTTATCTCCTGTGATTAATTAGGTGTGACTGACATTCACTCTTTATCCACTTCTGAGTTACCCTGATAATAACTCAGGCCAACACAATAGCATGCGGAAAGGCAATTCCTATCTAAATTTCTCTTTAATCTCTGGAACTATAATCTCTGTTACTGCCTACCCAATTCTACCCACAAACTGCACTGATTCAGCAACAACTGGTCATATTAATGTACTTTCCTATATTTGAAAGATATCATCACTGTGGAGTAATACTGAAGGTTTTGCCTGATTTAACACTAAATATTATAAAGGTTGCTAGTTAACTTGAAGAAAGAGAAAACACCAGCCATTAACAAAAAAAAAATCACATTTTCCTAATACAATAGCATCAGCATCCTAATACAATAGCATCAGCATAGTTTGTATATAGGATCCAAATAGGAGAGAGGAAACTGGAGAAAACATGCAATTAATCAACTTGTCGATTTCACAATTAAGTTTTTATTGTAGCCAGCATGAGGGCCTTTCAAGCACAAATTGAAAACCTGACTTAAGTAACTATATAAGATCAATAAATTTTGATTGTAGGCTAGCTGTTCAAGAAGGACAGTAAGCTTTATTAAGTTAAAATATTTGTATCTTAATTGCTCAGGAAAAGTGTACTGAGATCAGTGTAAGCAAATCATACATAGTTTAAATTCTGAATGTTAAATAAAGCTGTCAGTTCCAAGCCTGGGTCATAGATTTATATACCGATATCAGAACAACAAAGGAGTTAACAATGTTTCCTGTGTTGATCTATGATATGTTTGCTGATTTTAATTGTAAAATGTCACCCTACGATATAAGTGCTCCCAGGGACAGTAAAATAAACCTGAACAAAGCAAGATGTTCTTTAGATATAATTTAAATTAGAGAATGTGAAGAGGGTATGTTTTACATCATAAATATCCAGATGTAAATTAAAAAGTCATTGACTTTTAGTACTTAAGCCTTGGAGTAGTGACTAATGATCAAAACAAAGTGCTGTCTGCCATTTTCAGTAGGAAAATATGATTCTCAATACTTTCAGTGAAGGATTTGATGTGAGAGGTGGAGGAAAGAAAAAAAACGTCAATGATAATTTTCTAGATGCTAATGTAAGAGAATAAATGTGTTTTCTACCAAATGAGACAGAAAGTATGGGAATATAAGCCATTAGGGAGCAAGGAATATGAATTCCCCTTTAGAGATAATGAGTTTCAGGTGCCTTTGATAATACAAGCACAGGTGTCCAGAACACATTAGGCATTTGATTCTTAAACCAAATGGAGATTTCTCAGCTGGAAGTTTATTTCTAGGAGTCTCCCATATATGAGTGGAAGTTAAAACTAGAAGTATATTACATCATTTTAATATAGTGGAGAGAGTAAGACCAAAGGAGAATACAGAATCTTGAGGTAAATTGACCTCTCATGGGTTAGACAAATGATGAAAAAGAGCTTTTGCTTCCCAAATTAACCAGATGATATCAACTTGCAATGTCTGAATGTTAGTAATGTCAATTATAATATTAACAATGCATGATTATATTAATGACAACAATTAATAGTGATAACTGTATCTGGAAAAGGGCAGGCAACATATTAGATATGAAGAGGTGAAATTATAAGCAATGTCAGGATTTCATCAGAATTTTGGTTCACTGATTAAAGTAGTATGACTTGAATTATTAAAGATCAATCACAAACATGAATGGTGCTTACCCCACCCTGAGAAACTTGCATCAATGAGCAAGACCCAAGGATTCCAGGAATGGACTGAACAATCCCACATGATGAGCAATTTGCTCTCCAAAAATGTTTGCTTCTAAGAAAACTACTATTCAAAGCTATTCATATTAGAAGGCAAAGCATTGACTTTGTTCCTCTGTCTGTCTCCCTCCTTCCCTTCCCTCTCTCTCTTCCCATCTTTCTCTCTCTCCCAAAGGAGAAACCTAAAGGAAGATAATTGCTTATGCTAAGACTTAAGACATTGATTCTGTGAATAAGTTTTCTCAACTTTTTTCCTGCATAATTTCTGTGTCAATTTGTCCTGAGAAATGCTGTGAAGGTTTCTATTGTAGATCATTATATGCAGTGTGTTTTCTGGCATTGCTTCACATCTTTTCTTGTTGCACATCCTTATGTTTTCTTGTTGCCCATCCCAAACCTTTGGCTCTTTGGGTTTTCATATTTTTGATAAAGTTATCAGCACTTTTGATTTTTGTTTCAGACTATTAGTATGTTTTCTAGGGAATGTGCTAAATTATTTAGTCCCCATGCTGCTGCTGCTGCTGCTGCTAAGTCGCTTCAGTCGTGTCCGATTCTGTGCGACCCCATAGACGGCAGCCCACCAGGCTCCCCTGTCCCTGGAATTCATTCTCCTGGCAAGAATGCTGGAGTGGGTTGCCATTTCCTTCTCCAATGCATGAAAGTGAAAAGTGAAAGTGAAGTCGCTCAGTCGTGTCCGACTCGACCCCATGGACTGCAGCCCACCAGGCTCCTCAGTCTATGGGATTTTCCAGGCAAGAGTATTGGAGTGGGGTACATTCCTTTTCTTATCACAGTCAGTAAGAACTTAGAAAGTAATCACGTTGTCTGTGGGCTTCCCTGGTGGCTCAGATGGTAAAGAATCTGCCTGTAATGTGGGAGACCTGGGTTGGATTCCTGGGTTTGGGAAAATCCCCTGGAGAAGGAAACAGGGCTGTCTAAGATTTTAAAAAGTGAGGCCTGATCTGCTTCCCTGGGGGTGTTCATAAAACCAGGGGGTCAGAGCCCACAGAAGGGTTTCATTCTCTGAAAATGGGATGATTTTACAGAAAATCTCGAAGCAAAGAGAGGAGGCTCAAATTCCTAAAATGACTTATAATGTTAACACACAGTTTTATGTACTTAACATAAACATATTTAGTTTACCGGAATGAGAATTACATTATTTTTTTCCATTGTACTGTCTCTTTTGGGCAATTTTATTAGAGTATAGTTGATTTACAATGTGTTAGTTTTAGGTGTACAGCAAAGTGATATAATTGTACGTATACATATATTCATTTTTTTAGATTATTTTCTCATGTAGTAGTTTCTATGATTTTTTTCTGCTATCTCCTTAATTATATTAGTTAATATTGCATAGAGTTATTAGGCAACATTAAAAAATGGGTATAAAAAGAAAGCTTCCAAAAATATGCACTATGTCTTGTAATGTTCAGAATCACCTATTATCAATCTCCTTTTAAAACGGAGGAAACACTTACACAGAAGGAACTTCTCTGAGCCATGGAGCTAGTCAGCAACAGACTAGCACCCCAGTTTCATCACCACTAGTGGAGGTATAGCCATTTTTTTTTTAGACATGAGCCTGAGCTGGTAGAGACTTTAATCATCTACAGGAAAAAAGCCAAAAGATTGTAACTGAGCTGTGGTAAATTTTTTCCCACATATCCCCAGGGAAATATGAATGAGAAAATATTAATTGTATATTTTGGAGTAACATAGGCATATACAGAGGAATTATTTAAATAAAAAAATTTTGTTGTTGTTCACTTGCTAAGTCATGTCTGACTATTTGCAACCTCACGGACCACAGCACACAAGGCTCCTCTATCCACCATCTCCCAAAGTCTGCTCAAATTCATGTCCATTGAGTCGGTGATGCTACCTAACCATTTCATTCTCTGTTGCCCCCCTTTCTATTGCCTTCAATCTTTCCCAGCATCGGGGTCTTTTTCCAATGAGTCAGCTCTTCCCATCATGTGGCCAAAGTACTGGAACTTCAGCTTCAGCATCAGGCCTTACAATGAATATTCAGGACTGATTTTCTTTAGGATGGGCTGGTTGGATCTCCTTGCAGTCCAAGGGACTCTCAGGAGTCTTCTCCAGTACTGCAATTCAAAAACATCAATTCTTTGTGGCTCAGCCTTCTTTATGGTCCAATTCTCATCCATAGATGACTACTGGAAAAACTACAGCTTTGACTAGACAGATCTTTTTTTGGCAAAGTGATATCTCTGCTTTTTAATATGCTGTCAAGCTTTGTCATATTAACATATAAACCATGTATCTATTGTACTTATGGTCATCTACAGAAATTAAATAAAAGAGCCATGGTTGAAGGTATCTTTTCATTTTTACTTAATATATAAGAATAAAAATATATATTTGAAATAATGATTTTAGAAAATATCTTGGAAATGAATAAAAGAAGAGTATGGAGCAGCATTTGTATCTGGTGAATGGAATGTGTATGTATGATGTGTATGTGTGTTTGTGTACACTATAGCAGTTTTGAATATGAATCTCCTCATGTTTCCTGTGTTGCTTTAAATGCCTTGCACACACTGTATTTAGGTGTTTTTTTTTTGTCACACAAATATGGATACACATCACAGCAAGTGAACTGCTCTTTCAATGTGGTGATTATGAAGCTTTTTTTGATGTTGGTAATGATCCAGAACCGCTTATGATTTTGATAGCTCTAGCATTTGTCAGCAGTCAGCAATTTTGTACCAAATTGAAGTTGAAGATTTTTTTCTTGTCTTCCAAAGGTCCTCTTATTTGATTGAGGAGACTATAAAAGTCATACGGTATAACTGCATTGTTTCCACTGTCAATTTCTTTAGTTAAATTGCAAACTCTCTGCATGATTGGAGACTGTAAAAGGGTCAGAGGTTAGTATTTTCAGTTTGCTCAGTATGCCTACTGAAATAAGTATTATTACCATATTACTTTTTAGAAACCACAGTTCAAATAGAAAGAAGCCTCAATTGAATTTCACTTAAAATATTAACTGATGAGTGATGCTTGGTTAAATTCCCTGGACAGAACTCAAGTTCTGAGAACTTAGACTATGAAAAAGTAGATATGTTTATTCTAACATCAAATGATGCTACCTCTTATCACATTTTAATTTGCAGTTGCAGTGAGCTTGCTTTTTTATTGATAGTTTAAAAAATATATGCATTTATTATATATTTCACTACTACAGTCTATCTCTGAAACTTCAGCATATCTCCAAGTACCAAGTTAAAAAGCCTTGGCAGTAACAACTCACATTTCAAAGATCAATCCATTGTAAGCAAGTGTGCTAGTCACAAATAATGCTTATATGTAAAAGTCTACCAGATCCATAGCCACTTTGCGTTCCTCATTTATCTGAATCAGTAAGCAAAGAAAAGAGTTACAGTGGTGGCTTGAGTAATCGGTCCTAAATACTGAGGGGAAACCGGACCAGTACTCCACAGTGGAGGTAAGGAAGAATATTTCTGGAATACAGAAGATGCCCAGTGTGTCTTTTAGTAATATCGCCATGTTTATGTGATTAAGGTCAATGGAAACTACAATAACTCAATCCAAACAGGACTAGTAATGGCCAAGATCTACTTACAGGATGGCAATGGAGATGCAGACATAGTGAACAGACTTGTGGGCACAGGGCAGGAAGGAGAGGGTGGGACAAACTGAGAGTAGCAATAGTCAGTGGAAATTTCCTGTATGACACAGGGAGCTCAAGTCCAGTGCTCTTGGATAACCTAGAGGGCTGAGATGGGGTCCGGGGGGAGGTTCAAGAGCAAGGGGACTTATGTACATGTATGGCTGATTCAAGTTCATATATAGCACAAACCAATGCAATACTGTAAAGCAATTATCCTTCAATTAAAAAATTTTTTTAAAGGTTTGGGTCACCTCTCAAGGTAAAGAAGCATGACTAGTTAGGGCACTTACTGATGGCAAAGGGAATACAGGATGGGTAGTAATACAAGAAAGTAGTTATAAATACCAGCTATGACTCTGTGACCAGAAACAAGGACAAAAATTGTCATAGTTTCTTATCTTTGTATGAATATCGTGTGTGGTATTATTTCCCATTATTTGTTTACCATGTAGGATTACTAATTTTATATCAGTATTTGAGTATTGTGACTTTTACACCATAACTTTTAAGTTATAGGGTATTGAAGAGAAACTCAACATTGCTCCAAGAAATATCAAGAGATTGATGGTAGATATGTGAGTAACAAGATGGGGAAGTCAGGATGAGGAGCAGGGTTTGGGGAGGTAAACTGTGAGTTTGATTTGGAATATCTATAGTCTGAAATAGTAACTAGATGTTTTGGTGGGGATATTATGTTGTCAGACTGCTTTAGCATGGAATTCATGGAAAAAGTAATATATCACTTGGAGTCATCAGTATATGAATGTTTTTAAGCAATGTGATGGGAAAGGTCACTTATTCATAAAAGTGTGCATGTAGAAGAGAAGTCTAACGTCAGGTTACATTGTGGAGTAAGAAATTATTCAAGCATAACTGATAAGCTTTTAACCTTCAGAGATTCAGAATTTAATGTCAATGATATACTTCTGAGAGTTTTTTGAGGGTCATGGTGAAGAGATGGGCTTCCCAGGTGGCTCTAGCGGTAAAGAAGCTGCCTGCCAATGCAGGAGATGTAAGACAGTCAGGTTCAACCCCTGGGTTGGGAAGATCCCCTGTGACCCATGGGTCACAAAGGGTCGGACACAACTGAAGTGACTTTGCATGCACCCACGTGTAGAGACACTGAGTTCAACAACAGGTTTATAAAACTTATGGCAATACAGTACAGTGTCCAATAAATGAAGTAATTTCAGAGATGTGTTCGTAATTGGGAAGAATAAATCTGACTCCATAGTGGATCCATTTCTTTGACTTCAACTTTTGTGTTCTATTGCTTTTGCTACAAGTGAGTATCTAAAGGAGTGTTTCCTATAGTTTAAAGTATACAACATATGTAGGGGTCTTGTTTTTGTATCCATTCAGCCAGTCTTTGTCTTTTGGTTGGGGCATTCAACCCATTTACGTTTAAGGTAATTACTGATAAGTATGATCCCGTTGCCATTTACTTTATTGTTTGGGGTTCGAATTTATACACCATTTTTGTGTTTCCTGTCTAGAGAATATCCTTTAGTATTTGTTGGAGAGCTGGTTTGGTGGTGCAGAATTCTCTCAGCTTTTGCTTGTCTGAGAAGCTTTTGATTTCTCCTTCATACTTGAATGAAATCCTTGCTGGGTACAATAATCTGGGCTGTAGGTTATTTTCTTTCATCATTTTGAGTATGTCTTGCCATTCCCTCCTGGCTTGAAGAGTTTCTATTGAAAGATCAGCTGTTATCCTTATGGGAATTCCCTTGTGTGTTATTTGTTGTTTTTCCCTTGCTGCTTTTAATATTTGTTCTTTGTGTTCGATCTTTGTGAATTTGATTAATATGTGTCTTGGGGTGTTTCGCCTTGGGTTTATCCTGTTTGGGATTCTCTGGGTTTCTTGGACTTGGGTGATTATTTCCTTCCCCAGTTTAGGGAAGTTTTCAACTATTATCTCCCCAAGTATTTTCTCATGGTCTTTCTTTTTGTCTTCTTCTTCTGGAACCCCTATGATTCGAATGTTGTAGCGTTTAATATTGTCCTGGAGGTCTCTGAGATTGTCCTCATTTCTTTTAATTCGTTTTTCTTTTATTCTCTCTGATTCATTTATTTCTACCATTCTA